>NC_085091.1:27500-145963 GCF_963422355.1 Corticium candelabrum
CTGACGAGAAAGAGGCTCTTTCAACGCATCCAACACAACAACCTAAACATACAATCAACCATGTTGTTGCAAAGAAATCAATCAGCAATGCATCAACTCAGAGATCTCACTGCACTACTTGGTTGAATAATTGAATGTTTGAGATATGGTTGCAGTTTGGGAAGTAATACACAGTAAACGTCAGCAACACAAAAGAACTTGCTCACTGCGATCACAAAACCGACAGAAGCATAACGAATCCACATATTCTAAACAAGATCAATCATACCATTTCAATCCATGTAGCATGTACTGCACTAGATTTCAGACATATTTTCAATAATTAGTTGAAGCGCATTTAGAACTTTTCCTAAACTCCTGTTGTCATGAATAAATCTGACTCCATGCATTGCTGAAAACCCATTAAATGCCTAACTGCTCAGTAAAAGTATAAATCAAATGTTGCCTAACTGTAGGCTTGTGTAACACACATTGACACTTTGTTAAACCTAATAGTCTACAGATCTTGTTCACTTCATCAAAGACTGGTGACTCATTGCTTAGTGTTGCATGATATGTCTTCCTCACATTCAAAAATTATTACCCTCTAGCAAACACTACTGTATTCACATCACTATAATGCATACAAAAAAATCAATTGTGTACACACCACAGCGTCATATGTATACTCAAACGCATACATATAATACAAATATAAATTTATTGTTTAAATTAGACCAGCAACAACAAGTCGGAAATAACTGTAAAACACTACATTCATCATTATCAACATGTAGATATGCTGACTACATAGAACCTTTATAACATATTACTGTAGTATTTAATTACTGGCTTACTGGATGAAATAAGAACGGAAGAATTTCATCAAGGCATTCAATGACTGTTGAAGTTCGAAAAAGACAAAGACCACATAAAGCTCTTAAAGCATTTATTGCCTTGGTAACAACAAATTCTTCAGCATCAGTCAATCCCTATTACCATAAACAACATTTCAACCATTACTGTAACAGAAAGCATATGACAATGTTGCATTACAAGCTGCAGCAAGGGCATAATCATGGTCAAACTGTGCCATCCAACGTAAGTCACTAAACCCACTACACTTTCAAAAAAGGCGCCTCTCAATTGCCAGTCCGACTAAACCATAACAAACAAAAGCATGACAATTAAACAGTGCGGCAAATCAGAAAACTGCATTATAATATACTGTAGAACCGATTATTTCTGCGATCATGATATTTCTGCGAATTCTGTGAAGAAATCACGGAGTACACACAAAAAATTCGCAGATATTTAGGCCTATCCTCAAAGTCCCAGGAAGTCACTGTTCCAACACATGTACTTGTGTGTACCAGTAAATGTCTTCCTGGTTGGAATGCAGAAATGTAATGTGCAGTAATTAAAAATTTTGTCTAAATTCTCAAATGGCAGTAATTTAAGACTGCTGAAATAACTGGTTATACAGTAACTAAGCAATCGTTGTCTTTGCTTCATATATATATATATATATATATATATGAGTACGTCAGCACTTGTCATATGGATTTACGGCAAAACAGAAAGACGGATCGACAAAACGACGATGCTAGATGAATGCAATTTTGACTCCGTAACACATGCACTAAAAGTTGAATCAAAGGGTCCCCTTTCAAGGGCTCAACACAATTACAATTTCTTGGTGAGAAGAGTCAAACGACTCTCGATTTCGCTCCCGTACACAACTAATAAGGAAATAACATTGATGCGCGACAAAAAGAATTGAAAGAAAACGTTACAAAAAGAGAAAAGTCTGTTTTCTGAGTTTCCGCGCATTAGTTTGACAGAAATTATTGCTACGCAACCATTGTTACGTGTTATCAACTATTGTTATGCGACTAGCTAAGTAAACAAGTCAGACGATTAAAGAATAAACGAAGAATTGAAGACAACTAGAAAAAGAGCAACTAAAAGTCTGTTTTCTGAGTGTTGTCCAAGTTCCCACGTTTGCTTGACAGGAATTATTGCTACGCAACAATTGCTAAATGCGAATAAGAGTAAAGACAAAACATCATCGCTCACCTAACACAATGCTAACCGAGCATTTACTAGTCAATAATGTACGTGTTATAGCCAGCTACTTACTTTATCATTTTGGAATGTAATAAGATGAGAAAGCAATACATCATTAGCTTTTTGTCTTCCAAAAAAGAGACACAGCTTGCCAATGCCATATTCAAGCAATGTTCTCTTCACAATATTCTCCTAAAATGTCAACAAAAGCAAGAAACCAACCATTAAACATAACCTATTTCATTCTGTAACAAGTTCAAAGTTCTACACCGTATCACACAGCAATGCAACTACTTTCTTCTCAAACAAATCATGAAGATTTTCCAACTCCAGCTGATAACTGCCCTAAAACAACAGTCACCATTACTGTAAACAATAAGAGAATTCATGATAACACTGCATGCCTGATACTGTAAGTGTGATCCACTGTATAGTGAAGACTCATCATCTGTGTACAGCTGAGCTAAATCTAAGAATCTAATAAACATGTTAGTCAAATAAGTCTGACAAATTACAATAAGAAAACACGTGCACATGCAAAATATAGCCAGCAACTGTTTACTAAACTTTGACAGACTCACAAAACAAAAAACCTACTAGAGCAATGTGAACTGACCTTAAGGCTGTATCTGCTAGAGATGCAAGATTTTCTGCAAATGCAATTCTCACAACAACTTCATCACTTTCTACATAACGAAGCTAAACACAAATGTTATAGTTTGATCAATCATAGAAATAAAATATAGAACTGAATGCTCACAACACTTGGCAAAATGTACTCTGGAAATATGTTAGTTTCACTGAAAACACGCAAAATATTCTACTGACATGCAATGTGGCAATAGTAAATTTTTACCTTCTCGGAAGTGTGTGGACACGTTCTAGAGTACAAGTGAGAACACGTAAAGCAGCAGCTTTTACATAAGAATTTTCATCATGAACCATTCGTACCTAAACAATAATTGAATAATAATAATGCTCTGCAGCTACAAAACATAAAAGCCTGATCCATAGTACATACCATAAATGGTACCAAACGATCCAACGTACACTCATCACTTGATCTTTCTCCAACCTGCTGTAGAAGTTCCAGAGCATCCAATTTTGACAAAGTAAACTGACAAAGAATCACACAAATTACAATAAGCATAAATTTCCACTCCAGTACTCATATGCAGGAAAAGATTTAATCCTTGCATTAAACTTCATTATACAGTGTACTTTGCTCAGTCTGTCCATCATCATATTGACAGCATTGTGACAACAAGTACAACAACTGTGCTTACCTGTAATGATCTTAAACACGATGTTATCAGTGAGATGATAACAACCAAACAATCTGTAAGAACCAGGAAACACAGCATTTTAATACAAAACTGACAACCCACTAAATACAGTACAAGTTACTACCATAAGTTGGAAGTGTTAATAAATGTGACTGCTCTCTTGGCTTTGACCAAGACAATTCATCCAAAATTTTTGTGAAGTCTCGCTTCAACCTAGTTAGGTTCATGATATCAAACAAACCAACATATTTATAAGAACGGACTGCCATGTGATACTATAAACATCTATTAGTCTGTTAGCATATTTTATGTTCGTGAAAGCCTGCCTGTTTTGTCCAACGAGCTGTCTGCCTGACAATCTATCTGTCTCTCTACCAGTTCAGTTACATATCTAGATAGTTTCTATATTCAAAGCCAACCGTGCAATCTTTTCATCTGATGACAAAACTGGTTGATTAGCAAACAGTTTGCAGTATTTAATAAGAAACGAGTACATCACAGATGGAAACAAAACATCTAACAAATACATCAGAACATCTAATCAATCAAAACATTCAAAAATGTTTTCACAGAAATAACCAGAAATAACCTTTCCACACAGTGAGATACTGATTGGCACTTAGTCTCTTAGATGGATCAACCTGCACCATGTGACGAATTAAACTCTATACATACAGTCAAATCACAATAATTAGCCTTGTATACGTGCAGATATCAGCTCACTACGGCCTTTGTCATGCATGATTATACACCCATAAAATTATTTCAGCTAATATTCAAATACGTTTACATATCAGTGTGGAAAATAACAGTAGGACATAGGACAATTTCCCACCAAATGTGTTGTTTGTCCAACCAAATACTGCACCAGTGTTGGGACGTGTTTAGACAAAACATCCACCCGTACGCATATATGATAGTGTAAACTTTGCCTCTTAGCACGTGATGGCCTTTCCAATGGTGTAACTGTAAATTTCATGAACTTAGGTGCCTCCTAGCATGCTTTATCCAGAGAAAACCTAGCCTTAATTAACACCATTTCTCCATTGGAAGTTGGTAGTAAAAAATTACATGCAAAAATGGCTGCAGTAGAGGAGGCACTTAGTTATACATGTAACACCATACAAGAATGTTCTACCTAGGCTTAGTCTGTCCGAGCCAAAATAATTCGCTATTTTCCACACTGCATATAATAACACATGTACAACACATTCTGGCTTGCTTTTAGTACATTAGTTACGAAGTAGTTCTGTTACTCTGATGTCCATTTGTTGCTTTCATGCAGTATGACTATGTATTAACAAAAGATCTAGTTAAGCTTGCATGTTACTTGTAATTAGCAACATGATAAGAAGATGTGAATCTTATTTATCCTAAAATAAATAAAACTTGCAAAAATGAAATACATACAAATTACCCATATTACTTATTCTACAATAGAATGACCACATACCCTTGCAGATTCATCTTCCACATGTTCTAGCTCACTTTCCACATTATACTTGCCTGCTCGATATGCTAGCAGTTGTGACAGATCAAACAGTCGCCTTCCATCAGTAAACAATTCAAACAATACACATCTACATACAAGCAAAAACACTGGCATGTCACTAGATAAGTGACCGTATTGCCAAATTACATTATTATAATTACTAATTAGCACTATGATATACATGTACATGATAAACATATCATCTATTACTGACATGCATGCTACTAACCCCATTGCAAATATGTCCATTGGTGGAGATAAAGTTGCTAACGTTGTTGGTTTCTTCAAGACAGGTTCACTAAAATTTCCTGTATTGTCTCTGCTACTACCACTAACAGTCTCCTGCTTTCCATCACCCATAAAAGGGTCAGCAATCACAGTATTCGGATCATAAAAGCGTTCTGGAGCAATGTAGCATGAACGTCGTCTTGATGTATCAAAGAAGAAGTCAAAATCTGCTGGATTATCCTGCTCATGCAGAGAAACAACAAATAATATCATCACCAACTCTGGAAATCTGATTCACCACAAACCTCTGGCAACAAAACTGGCTTGAAAGAAGCAAAGTCTGTCAACATAGCCCTAATACAAAAAGCAATTACACTCTCCTCTACATTAACATACGTATCAATTGCATATTCAAGCAACTACCATGACCATCCAGTTACAATGACATTCTCTGATTTGATGTCTCCGTGACAAACCTAACAAACCAGTGCTAACTGCCACCAACACACACACACACACATACATTCCACTTGTGACAATGAACCTTATGAGTATGGCACTGCTCCAAAGCAACAAGAAGCTGAAATGCTATCCACTTTTTCTCAATATGACTAAGAAAAGGACGAGTGCTACAATGAAGTAACATTGTCACTCTCACCATGTCATCCCATCTAGTCATCTATTTGTACCTCATGCTGTCATATAAAGTTTTTCTGCCATACTGACGAATGAGATAACCAGCTCGCTCTGTTTCCTAAAGATAAATATATAATTAAAAATAAGTAATAGCTAATATCTCAAACAATTTCATTACAAAGAACTGCTGAAACGGCAAAAGATTACAACAGCCTGATATAGATTCCTTCAGCACTACAAAAGTAAGCAAACAGTTACACTGTCTATATCTAAACACAACAGATTCATAGCAAGTTCAACCTTGTAGTTCGTCCTGATAAGGTGCAAGTCGAAGGGAGGGATCGTGTTTTACAAGAAGCTTCACTACCACATGTCCCTCTCTGCACATACACATGTATCATGTACTGAAACTGCAGCCTGCCTTCCTACTCTCAACATTACTTGTGTTTCACTTTGGCCACTTTCAAAAACCTTGTACTTCCCAAACTTTATTAAATTTTAATTAAAAAGAGATGAAAACCTCATCATATCCGCACGACACCAAACAGACTCACTTCACATCTCTACTGTTTCGTTCAAATTCACTTGGTAAGTCTGACAGGTAGCTTTCTACTCCAAGTATCTGGGAAGGAGCAATGCCAGACAGTTCGTTTCCCATCACCGCGCCCACGAGACAGAGGCGCATGTGTCAATTCTGTCACGTGACCTGCTCTGGAAGTTTCCTTCAGAAACAGCATTCAGCTTTCTGTCCAAAAGCTAGGGTCAATTTTAAGATGGTGAGACGTAAAGAGACGTGTGTATAAGTGCTGTGAAGAGAACTAACGCGTTTTGTTTGTGTTCTATACAAGACTGACCAACAGTTGGACTGCGCTCTCGATTTGATGAGACGATTGCCGCCGCAGCAAATTGAGAAGAATCTAAGCGATTTGATAGATTTGGTGAGCTGTCAAAGTTTGTGCGGGTCCCCTTAAACCCTAACTAACCGGAAGTTGAATCGTCGTGCTAAACATTTTCGTTTTTGAATGTTCTTGCTATGTCTTGTCGTTCTATTATAGGTTCCAAATCTTTGTGAAGATCTTCTTTCGTCAGTTGACCAGCCCTTGAAAGTAGCCAAAGACAAGGAGAATGGAAGAGACTATTTGTTGTGCGACTACAACAGAGATGGAGACAGCTACAGGTGCATTTTGTGATTCCGTTTACTCAACCAATTTGTCGTGTTTTTAGTTGATTCGATTAATTGTAGGTCGCCGTGGAGTAACAAGTATGATCCCCTCATTAGTGATGGTGCTCTGCCTTCTGATCGTTTAAGAAAGCTGGAAATTGAAGCAAACACTGCGTTTGACCAGTACAGAGAGATGTCAGTAAATCTTCGGCTAATACCAAGCATCAACTAATAGAAATCTTGATTTTACTAACCAATTCCTCAGGTACTTTGAAACTGGAGTGTCGTCTGTGTATTTATGGGATTTGGATCATGGATTTGCTGGCGTCGTTCTAATCAAAAAAGGTTGGGAAACGTTCTTGAGTCTTAGTCAGTTGTGTGTATTTTTCATTTGTTCAGCTGGTGATGGGTCCAAAAAGATCAAAGGATGTTGGGATTCAATTCATGTTGTTGAAGTTCAGGAGAAGAGTGGGGGTAGACAAGCACACTACAAACTGACATCAACTGCAATGCTGTGGTTACAGGTTGGTAAATAGAGTCACTGCATCTTTACCATTGAATTTTTGTATCATGTTTCTGGTGGGTGATTGAATGGTTTATGTAGACTAACAAAGATGCATCTGGCATGATGAATCTTGGTGGAAGTCTAACTAGACAAGTAGGACATAACAGAACGTTGTAGACTTGTATTCTTGTATAGTTTGTATGTATAGGCTGACACGGACTGCTCAGTGTCCGAAGCAAGTCCACACATAGCCAATATTGGTAGAATGGTGGAGGTAATAGCAGGCACATCTAAATTTTTTGCAGCATGAAGATTGATGTCGAATGTGTTGCTAGTAAACTTTTATGAAATTTGTAGGACATGGAGAACAAGATACGTTCTACATTAAATGAGATCTATTTCGGCAAAACCAAAGATGTTGTGAATGATCTGAGGTGTCTGTTTGTCTGTCTGTTTGTCTGCATGAGTATGCATGTGTATGGTGTTGTATGTGCTCGTGTAATTTTCTTGGTGACCATTCACTCATTTTGCAGAACTGTACAAGGAGTGGAATCCAAAACCAAGCAAGCAATGCTTGCTAATGAACTGCGAGACACTCTAAGAGGCCGTACTGCAAAGACATAATTTTGACAATGCAACAATGAAATATGAATGACATGACAGCACTGTTAGTAGTGGTGGGCTGGTAGCTTGTGTTTGGTCCCTAGAATATTTGTTGTTTTTATTCACTTGGCTTGTGGCACGTTGATAGTTGTTGAGAACATAAGAATATAAGCCATAAACGGAGTCTAGAATAGTAGCGGCTGCGCTCGTGACGTCATTGTTTTACGTATGTACACACGTAGGTGGTTTGAGATGCCCGTATAAAGTCATGTCACGTGTGTGTGATGTTCCCTCAGAAATGTAGCAATGTCTAACGGGAATTGTAACGACGAATGGGATCATAACGGAGCAGATGGCAATGATGTGATAGTTCTTGATGATTTCATATTGTTTAGCAAACGTCTCTGAAAATTCGAAAATGATGTAGATTGAAGAGGAAGATGGTTTCTACGTTAGCCATCATGATCATGATCAGGACGAGGATGACTTGCTGATAGGAGACAACGAAGACGGGGGAGAAAGCAATGAAGCAATCAGAGAGCAGTGCCTTACCATACTATCAACGAGAGACGCTATCATGGAACCTGGCGTGTTTGATTTACTGAAAAGGTTGACAATTGCAGGCAGATAGACAGATAAATACGTACACTGTGCAGTCGTGTGTGTGTGTGTGTGTGTGTGTGTGTGTGTGTGTGTGTGTGTGTGTGTGTGTGTGCGCGTGCATAGTAATTTGATGTCGTAATGTTACTTATGGATAAGCTATCTAGCTATACAACATTGTTGGTAATGTTGTTTGAAATAATTTGTAGTCATTTTGTGTGGAAGAGCCGTGACAGGTTACATATGTACATAGTCAAAATATGCTCATATGCAGCATGATGTACTGAAATAATATATATATATATATATAAATTTTTGGTTTGTAATTGCTCGCAAGCCGCTGTTCCTTTCTTCTTTTCCTTTAGCCCATACCTTCTCTACTTTCAAAAAAGCAACTGGTGCTCTTTGCGGTAACGGGTGCCCTGTACTTTGCTTTGTGCTGGCGTTTTTTAATCGTGATGTCACAAAAAGTTTTTGCGTTGCTGGTGTTCATCTGTAGTTGATGTTTTCTTATGGCTACTCATTGTTGTATCACCTATTGTAATGTTGCACATTTTTTGTGGCATCACAAACTCTACTGTACGCGTAGATACCGCTGCAGAGTGACATACACGGGGAACGGCAAGATGCGCTAGCATACTTCCACGTTTGACACACAGAGTTTGTGTTGTATCCGTCAAATAACCAAACTTTATGTTTATGATGCCTGAAGTCTAGGTATACTCGGTTTGTGTTAATTAATTAATTTGCCCGGGCGAAGAACGGGGCACTTAGCTAGTTATTGATAAAGAAATTACATTCACAGTATGTGTGGGATTGCTTGGATTCAGTGATCTGAGAAAATTGTTACTTGTGTACTGTCTTGATTATGATGAATTAGAGCTTTAATGTCCAGAAGTGTTCAGACGTGTTTTATGTCATGCTGTAGATATTCACAGTGTGGTGGTTCACCAGAAGAGGTCGTTGAGCTGTTGTCCGAAAATTATGTTGGATTGGCTCAGTCGGCGAATCTCTTAATACAGTGGCTCAGAGTAGCAGGTAGACTAACACACTTTATAGATATACATTGACAATTGAGCAGGTAGAAACAAAGAGACAAACAGAATGACAGACTGCTGCTCAGTAACACTGCAAGAGTATTGATGTTGTTTGATGTGTTTGCATAGGTGTAAGTGGAGATGAGATTAATGGAATCATTGAAGATTATTTGAAAAATGTTGTGAAAAGGCACTTTGACCCACGTAAAGCTGATTCCATATTTGAAGAAACAGGAACTGTATGAGAATTGCTTTGTAATCGTACTTGTGGCCAAACTCTACAGCTAATACATGTGTAGACACCAACATGGCTAGAAGAGATGATAGTTCGTCCTACGTGGCGAGAGCTGTTCTATGAGCTTGCAGAACAATATCCAAACTGTTTGATGATGAAATTTACGATACAAGTAAGAAGATGCAAACTATTTGTATTAGGACATTCGTGGTCAATGAATATACTGTACTGTAGTAGATGGTGCAGAATGTGCCAACTTTGTAATACCAAAATAACTAACATCTGACATTGATGATAATTGGCTATGTGATGCTGCAGCTTTTCATGTTTACCAATACTAGATTTGGAAGAATAACTAAAGGATAAATATAGAGTATACTTATTGTAATATGGCATTGTTAGATTGCAACAGACTGCCACAGTCAACTGCCATACAGTCAACTGCTATCTTTTTCTCCACTGTAATATACCAGCACTCTACAACGTGATACTGTAGTGTGTGTGTGTGTGTGTGTGTGTGTGTGTGTGTGTGTGTGTGTGTGTGTGTGTCGTCTGTGTACTATATGTGTCGAGTATAATATTTTATGTCTCTAATACTTTAATTGACTTGTGTGTTTGTTGTAGCTTATTGCTGATGCAGGATATCAGTCTGAAATCACTAGTGCATCAACAGCTTCTCAGCAAATTGACGTGTTTTCTCACATTTTGAAGACAGCTGTACGTAAGCTATTCAGTGATGGAGAAGATGGCATCAGCAGCCATTTACCAGAGTTTGCAGTTAGTCTTCAGTTGGTGCTGAATTAAATGTACATTACCTTATTGGTGAAGTGATATTGTATCATTAGAAAATGGCATGTCACAGTCAGCATACACTCCTCTACTCTTTGTCTATGCTTCAGAATCTCGCTCAGAGCTCTGTTCATGCGGCAAAGGCTAAAAGAGTAATTGAAGAGCTGCAGAGAATTGCACCTGACAAGTACGTAAGAGTGTACAATATAGAGGCTGACTGAACATACAGAGATTGTAATGAGCATACAGGAGATTGATTATGTCAACTGTTTCCAGGTCTGCTGAGGCAATGAGTTGGATCATGCATTTGAGTTCAGTGGCTGCATATCCAAGAGTGTTTGGAGCTCTGACCTCAATGTTGAGTCGAGAAGTAGCAAGTGCTGGAGATGTAACTGTTGTTAGTAAACTGAATCTTGAAGCCTCTCCATACAGTTTTTGTAATATGCTAATGCTACATTTGCAGCTGTACAAAGAATACTCCAGTGGTGATCCTCCACCTGTAGAATTTATTCAGACACCAACTATAATGAGTAACAAATGGTTTTGCCTTTGACATTTCTGTACAATGATCTTGTCTATTTGCTAGATTTACTTGTTGACTTTCTCTTCAAGCTGAAGCAAGTGAAACCAGAACATCGACACAAGTATATCTATTTACTGGCTTATGGAGCATCAGTATATGAACGTTGGGAAAATGTAAAGACAGCACAGCAGTTCCACTGTTCTTGCATTTATTTACTGTGTACGCCTCATCTATCTGTTCTTCAAATCTGCCACTCATCACACAGCCATGTCACCTTACAATTTGATTTTCTTGTTTTGTAACCTGTTAGCCTGTTTGCCTGTCTCTTCATGTCTAGTGTTTATTTTTGTTATGCTTTGGTTCTTATTCTTTTTATTGCTGACTGGCAAATTGGATTGAGCATATCAGACCTGTAGAAGTCATTGTATAATGCAAATGCATGTTATTGCCGCAGAGTTTGAGGCTGAGGTATCTACTGCTAATAAAGAGGCCAAAGTCTGTAATTCTGTATGTTATAGTGTGTAATTTGTAATGTATCTGTGTGTATGTGTTCTGTGTAGGGCTATCGAACAGCACTCCATCGGGAAGAACTACATGCAACTCAGTTAGCATTGGACAGAACTCAATTTACATTACAGAAAGCAACTCAATCCAAGTCAGATGTGCTGTCAGACCTCACAGATCTCTACAACAATATGAGGTAGAGAATGGCTGTTACATTGGTACCCATGATGGGTAGAGTCCAGTAATTGGTGTGGATTAGATATCCTATTGTGTGTCTGAGTGTTACATGCTGGTGTGAAGCAACTGTCAAGAATCCAAACATCCTATCGGTGACAACAGATTCAGTACCACTGGAGTTAGCACTGCTTGATGAGGTTGTTGTTGTAACTGACGGCAGCTCAGAACTGTGGTAAACTTGCTGTGTGTAGGTGAGCATTCGACATTGCTTACTTCATAGCCAAGTCCAAAAGTTGTTGGTTGATCTCCTGACAGTTAATTTGGCAAACATGGATGTTCATCAGCAGGTTTGAGTAAAATTACTAAATCTTAAATTGTGTGGTCTTGGTCACTGTTCATGTCTGCTAGTTGAAGCTCCGTCGGACAGTCATGGACCGTCTTGTTCATCTGTTCTTCTGTGGGCATGTTCAACCAGTGCTTTCTTACATATATCACAGTCTTTTATCTCAATCTCTGGATTTGTCACTCATCAGACATTTTGTATCAGAAGTAATGAAATTTATGAGACAGGCAAATGCTATGACATAATGTGACATCGTGTGACTATTAGGTTTTAGAGATGATCCGAGAACCCTTCTCCAATGATATTATCAGTCTTCTATTACCAATAGTAGAAAATGAAGACCTAGTGGAACCTCTCAAAACGTCCCCACAGACATCTTTGACTTTGACACGATTTCTCAGGTATCAGACATGTATGACTTCTCACTTTGTAGCTCACCTTCCCATTTGCAGGATTTGCAGCAAGTCGCAGAAATCATAGAATCATAATATGAGTGATGTGTGGTACTAAAGAATTATTTGACTAACAATCAGTCTCTGTCTTTGAAGCTATAGAAGGTGACAAAACTTGTTTCCGTATTATTAATATACATAGGTATTTGCCATTGTACAAACGATGACCTAAAATACAATAAATGTACATTGACACTGGCATGCAGAATGCAACCAGCTACATGGTATCTCCCATCTGTTGTACGCTAGGGCGCATTCTTTATTCTCCACCTAATCCGGTTGATCTCACCCAAACTGCACAAACTAATCCAGTGCGACAGTGGATTAGTTTGTGGAGTTTGGATGAGCTCGTGCAACCGGATTAGGTTGTGGAGATAAAGAAATGCGCCCCTATTCTCCACTGTGCCACAATTTTAGAAAAAAACATTATTACATTGATGCAAAAGAGTGCAGCACTGCCAACACATAACTGCAACTCCGATGAGGTAATGGCAACATTAGACATATTGTATCAGTTTGTATCATTAAGTTAATCAAAACATCAGAATTTTTTCCACTTGGCTGGATGTTTCATCAATTTGATTTTCCTTTTACGACTTTCTTTCTTTGCCAAGTTCTTCTTCACCTTCTTCTTTGCTCTCTTCTCAGGATTGGTCACTGCCTGTGTGTGTATACAAATAAACATCACAAGATACCAACAATTTCAACAATGACGTTACCTCTAGTGCCCTTTCTCGTTTCCTGCTCTCTCGAGTTGCAGTTAGTTCTTTTAGGACATCAGCACAACCACGAGAAAATGCTTCTTGCCCAACTACTCCTCTTATCAGGTCACTGACTTCTTGAGCCAACATTTTCAAGTCACTGTTTTTGTCTACAATATTTAATTACTCATTTAAGCAACGCACACTTGCAAATAACTGAGAGACCAAGCTAAGATAATACCTTGTAGACTGTGTTTATCTGAAAATTCGAGTTCCTGTACAACTGGTTTCAAAATGCATGCCAAATGTTGAGAAAGTTTATTCACATGCAGCTTTAGAGCTAATGCACCCAGCCATTTGAAAACACAACTCCTCTATTGATCAACAGCAGTTAGAAGACAACGTAAAAGACACAAGAGTACAACAAAAGGAAGATCAATGAATGAATGTTGATCTACAATCAGTGACTTTGAAAGAAACAGTGTACATATGTGACTGTCATACCTTGATAGTTTCTTGTGGTGTGTATCCTGCTTCCCTTCTGCCCACTTTCGATATCTGGTTGATCATCCAACCAACAGATAACACAGTTTCATATTTGCCGGAAATTTCAACTCCACCCTCCATTAAGTTGGCCATTTCAGCCAAGAAAATCAAGTTCTTCACAAGCTACATATGACAATCATGCATATATGTAGTTGTTCAAAATATTTGAAAAGATATGTACTTGCATCATCTACCTGCTCTCCTTGCTCCACTGTCACGTGTGATGATTCAAACTGTTTAATGAAAGCTGATATCAAGTGTGAGAGCTAACAGAAAGAATTTCAAGCACCAACAAATGTCAACGCAGCTACAATAACCACCTTCTCGGTCACAGCCTGCTGCAAATACCCGTTGCTTTCTTCCTTTCCACTTGCTGCAGCAACCTCACTTGGTTTCCAACATGCAAACAGCTGACCGAAAAGGCGACTAGCAGCTAGTTGAACCCATAAATGAGGATGCTCCAAATAACGCTCAACAGAGTCTTCTCAATCATAAGTCATGAACTAGTATTAATTTTTGTTTTAAACCAAGCAATTAGATGCACACTTACTCCACATTTGAGTCATATCATCTTTGTACAACTCATTTTGAATGACATCACAAGCTTTACATATCTTTCCAAAGCTAGAGAGAAGAGTGAAGATGAGATGATCAACATCTGACAGTTCACCATCAGACAAGATATCTGTCCCTTCCTAATATCACAAAATTAAGAAAGAACTGGGAATGTAGTGACTTTGTTATTACATCAAAGTCACAATAATCGTGAAGCAACTGAGCCATCAAAGGCAGTAGCTTTGCAAGGCGTCTTTCAAACAATGCACTCTCCACATCAACAAACAAGCTGCAGGCTTGAGAGGCCAATCTTTGGTGAAGAACCTAACAATCAAAAGCACAAACAAGTCAACATTTGCACAAAAGGAGAGCTAATGCACACTTGAGTGGTCTCACTGACACACAACATCATATACATACTTACATACACATACACAAACACACCAACAAACGGACAAAAATACAAACACACAGGCAGATAATTACTTCACCACTGAGTAATAAGACACAATACAATACTATATGTTAGCAAAAGCAGGACTCCTAACTTCCAAGCTACTAGCTATTAATGCCTGCAATTATATAATTCTGACTTTTGAATCCGCCATCCATGTTAGAACCAAAGCAAATAATTTATCCCTTTTCTGCACTTCAATCTACAAATAAATCAGCTAGAAAAATCAATTACGTGAAATCATACACCTCAAGTTACCTTTTCTAGCAACATCCGTATTACACCAGACACCAACTTTTTACACTGTGTTGACTCATCATTAAAAAGACGCAACATTAGAGGTACAAAGAAGTAGCTGGCATTTCGATGCATAACACTCTACACAACATCAAACAAACCATGTAGCTATTGTTGATTGCCTCAACATGCACAAATTACTGACCAGAGGAAGTCTGTTAAAAAACATCACTAGAAGTTCCAAAACAGATGCTCGTCCATCTTCAGTATGATAACTGCAGAATGAGTGACACAAACGGCTAAAACAATGATGCACTGACTAAATATAATCTTCACCTTAAGTTTTGAACAAACAAATCAAAATGATCCTGAAGTCTCTTTCCTAGCGGATAATCCAGAATGTACTGCAGAATACACTAGATTCCCAAAACAACCAAACAAAGCATTTGCCTAGTCAAAAAATCAAACTACATACCACACGTGACATACCTGCCTGCAGTTCAATCTGACTGTTGAAAATGCACTCTGAATAGACAATTCCTCTACTTTCTTCATTACATCATGTAACATTGACACACATAACGTACGTGAAAGTATTGCCTGCACATTCCATAGTACACGTGATCAACGTTTAGTTAAATAACAAGCCAAAACTAATACATAACTACACTCATCACAACAACATCAAGCTACCAACCTTAAGAAGAGGAAATGCTGTTCCTTGTCTCATAGGATCATAAAGATCTTCCTCCACATAAGTCAGCAAAACCTTCACCCATCACCCACAATGACCAGATGACAAACAACACGCCAGCACTAGTACTACACCTTGAGATCCTTGTCTGACACAGTATGCTGATTATAATTCCTGATGATTGCAGTAATTGCCTAGGCAAAACACTACAATCAGCATTACTAGCTTTTAACATTCAATAAAGCATTACCTTAAAGCACACTTGTAACAACTCATGGTTAGCACCACTAACAGCTGCACCAGTACGTGAGTACTGTCTCAAAAGAGAGAATAACCTTGGCATTAATGTGTCAATACAAGTTTCAATTGAAGTGATTTTCATCACCACAATGTGGCTCACAACCCGCAAAGCTAAAGATAAAACCTGCAAACAATTCAGTTAATTAAATAAAATACAAGACACAATAAAATAGCAATTGATTAAACTTTGTTATGTTGAAATCCAATGCAAGAAATCACAACTGGAGAAATTTCATTCAGAAGTTGTAACTGTTTTGCACAAGATGAATCAAAAGCCTGTTTCTTAACTCCCGACACCAACAGCTAGATTGCACACTAATAGCAAGGCAACACACACTAAATGCAGCACATTTGCTCACTTGTAGTCCAAATGCAACCAGAACGTGAAGTGTAGCTTGTTCTGGTGCTCCTTGTATTTTTCCTGCTCTTGCTGGCTCTTTGGGACAAAGTTGATTGCTAAACAAGTCAGGCTTTAATATCTTTCCAGAATCAAGTGTTGTATTAGAGTCTGTATTCATCCTACATGTGCAGCAACAATTCACACCAACAGTTACTCTCACTTCTCCATTCACTTTTGAGGTAACAAGTACCGTTTCTTTTGCATTTGGTCAATACCATGACTGAGAACATCTTGAATGAAACGCAACATAACTATAGCTGAAACTTTGTTGTTGGCTTGCAAGCCAAGACCAACTCGTCTCAGAGCCTCCTCAATGCAATGTACCAACTTCACACTCAGATTTGTCAGTGCAACCTAGACCATACAGTTGTCAGCTTACATATGAAATGGACAGACAATCTTGACATATAGACTGAGAAACAAATTAACCAACTGCACAACCAAATTAATACACAGACAAATAGACAAACAGACAAAGATAAACACATAAACACACACCACCCCTTGCCTCTGCTGCCAACAACAACAACAATAACAACAACAACAACAACAAACAGGCAGATAAGCAAACAAACAAACAAACAAACTGATAATGAGAAAACAGACAGAGAGAAGGGAGGAAGAGGGAGAGGGAGAGAAGGAGGGAGAAGGGAGAAAAGACAGAAGAGAGGGAGATAGAGCAAGAGGAAGAAAAGAGGGAAGAAGGAAAAAGGGAGTGAGGAAGAAGACAAAGACTGTTGAATACGAATAAATGCTTCTTAATTAACGTCAAGTACCTTCCTCAGTGGTTCCACAATACAGCTCAGTTTAGATGGTGAAGTAAACTTTGCAGCAAGTTCAAACATCTCAAAACTATGAGAAGACTTTGCCTCGGGAAGTCTTGAAGTCAAATCTCCTTCCTCACGTTCTTCTGCAGGAGCTCCAAACAAATTGTTCAATGATATCTACAACAGCAACATGACCATCAAAAAACATTGCAAAACCACTAACAATCATACCTCAACTGAATCTTGCAAACAGCCATCAAAGTCTCCAGAATGTAAGCTGTCAGACAAACCACTGACAACTGAATGACAAGTGTAAGCCATTACATGCACCTGTTAACGGAGAAAATAACAACTATAATTTGTGGTTTGCAAAATTTATGTGTGAAAACCTGAAATCCTTTATTCAGTAAATGTTTCAGCTCACTTATAACAAAAGATAGAAAAGAAGGTCCAAGAGACACCACCATCTTGACAAGTGTGTTTCTTGCTACATCACGTACCTCCCTTGAACGACTCTTCAACATCTGGCATATTCTCATTATAACACTAAAGACATAACATGAGGACTAGAGCAGTAAAACAACCAAACAACAGCTCACCCAGGAAGTTGAGACTTTAATGTTTCCAAAGGCATTTTTTGCAGTAGCTTTACGACTGCTAGCACAACTGGCACTTTCAGCAGATCTTGCTGGTCGTCTAACTTCACAGAATGACCCAATTTGTGACCCCCACGTGTTGTCTATAAACAAATGATTAATGATAATACACAAAAAGACATAGACAAATAACAGACAAACAGACAGTTTTCATATTCTTCCATACATCTGCATGTGCATATACCTACAACCACTGCCCACATAACTGATAGCTGTGGCACAAGCAGATAGCATCTAGACTCAAGCTTCTGTAAGATCTAAACTACAAACAACTGCTGGATACAAATAACAACCAAACAACACTACATTTGTAATAACATGCACTAGCTTCACTATCTTTAACACTCCCATGCATTTCCTTGCACACTACATAAAACATAGCCAACCAGTAGCCAAACACCAAGACAACTGACAAAAAAAAAGATTAATCAGAAAAGATTTCCAGAAATACAACCCACTTCCACCTTGGCCAACTGACATGATAAGACAAACAGCTCTGTCAACTCAAACACCCCAAAACCAACCCCATATGCAATCTTTACGATGTTCGAAAACATGATGATCAAATTTGTCTTACTTACCGCAACCTACAAACTAAACAACTAAAGTTCTCTAACACATACCAAAATCACAACCATGGCATCCAGAAACAGAAAAACCAACAGAGACAACTGACAGACAGATAAACAAACAGACAAAACATAAAACAGACAAACCATAAAACAAACAAAAAATAACAAGCAGACAAACAGACACATAAATCTCATTTAGCAACTACCCTATAGGATGAAACATTGGTGAGAATTTATTTTGGCGGTTTTATAAAAATTGATGATAAAAGCATATTGGCAGATTATATTTTGGCGGTTGGACATCATTGTTGGATAATTGATACCGTATATGTACGATATTCCCCACACACTACGTAGTTGAATTAAGTGGCTGCTTCATGGAGGAGTTTGCAATTATGGAAGTTAACCCGCATGACTTCATTGATAGCTGCACGGCCTCATTCTCATGTTTAACCTCCCTGTTTGACAAGGTAGGCACAACAGACGACAAGCAGTCTTGTAACCTCATTCATGCCACATCGTACAATGCTTGATTCATGTGGGTGATGACGTCAACATATCCCGGTGGCCAAATTGATAGCGGATTTTATATTGGCAGTCTCTAGAAATCTGCCAATCCGCCAAAACAAATTCCCTGTCAATATTCATCTTATGCAGTAAAACTTCTTTACCTTCATGAGGTACTCATTCAAAGCTGGGAGCACTTGTTTCAGAAGAACATCATGTATCTTCCATGCTTGTCTCTCTGACAAGTGACTTGTAACAGTTACAACCTTATTATCCAACTGAGCTTCTACTCCGTCAGAAACCTCATCAACAGCCTTCTCTTCCACTCCATCATTCACATCACCAACTCCAATCAAGTCAAAATGAAATGCATCGAGTACAGCAGTCACAATGCTACAAATTGTAACTAACACTTTGTAACTAATGTCAATTGCAACTAATCATCTTACCGGCTCACTGTTTTCTGTTTGTCTGGTTTGCGTGTCAGAAGTCGAATGTAATGTTTCATAAGTGGAAAATACAAAGACCATTTATACTGAGAAGCAGCTGCACCAATCACATTCACTGCTTCATTGACAATGTTGTGGTCAGTAGAAGCAAAAAGTTCCTTAGTAACAAGAGGAACTACAAAACCCGTAAGAGTCGAAGAAGACAATAAACCATTTCTAATGTGAATGGTTAGTTCACGTAAAGCTCTGACACGACGATGAACCTTCACACAAACTGCTATGTAAAATAGTGTTGCATAGCTAATGTGCTTCACAAACTTGTATGTGACAAAAGTTCTTAAAGAAGTCAGCTTCTGCATTGTCACTCAACAAAACAGTCAAATCTCGAAAGTTCACATGATCAGACAACTCTTGCGTCAATGTAGACAATATTACAAGATGCTCATGTCGAGTAGCCTAAATACGAAACTCAATATCATAATTTCAACAGAAGCAAAAAATTATTACAAGCATTACACAAATTACCTGCAAACAAACAAGCAAAAAACAGACTACAACAGCAATGCTTAAAACATCCAGATTCATACTAATATTAGATGCATATATTCTCACCTCGGCCATTGCCTTAAGTCCTATACGAACAGCTGGAGTGATCATCTGCCCAATAATAATCTTTACTAAATCATTACGCTGATCTTCTACAAATATTATGTCAACATACTGCAAAATATATCTATCTAACAATTCCTTACTCTCAGCCAGTGATATTTGACAAATAACTGTCTGAATAAACTTTGATGCAGCATCTCGTAGAGACATGTCATCACACTAAAAGAAATATTGAAATATTCAATATAGACACACATAATGGCTGCTGACTAAGAAGGCCCTCAATTCTAAACATGCAAAATGATGAAATGAACATAAGTCAAAGAAAGATTAAAGACCAACAAACACATACAGCAACATGGTCCTTCCACATCAACTGAATAGATTCTCTTAACTAGACAGAGAGTAGTCTACTACAAGGTCTGCTTCCAACAGCCTGTCACCTTCAAACACAACCAACTATTAACACCTACACTGTTGAGCAAGCACACTAAGCTAAATTGATCAGTGCATAATTACAGCTGTTCACACGTCTATCTCTTGTCTTTCTAATAGCTTCCAGGTTCATATGAGTTAATACACTGATCTCAAAAACCAACAAAGCACTTTTTGAAAAACCTACAAACTGGTAAGCATCAAGTAATATCTCAAGAGCATATAAGGAGAGAAGATGGAGCGTCCGTCTAGTGGTAATATGGTGGCTCTCAAAGCATCCAACAATAAGTGAACAAACTGTTTTCTTGTATCGCCTCTGTCTGATCCATAATTTTGCCACATTCAGGCACTTCCATATTTCTACCTTCTTTATAAGACAACAGCAGAAACAAAAAAGCAACAATTCCCACATAATCATTCAGTCTAAAATCATTCCTTATTGTGTTGCATTCGCTCTATACTCATCTTTACTCAAATGAATTTAAGAAATCTATAAAGCAGAAAGTACTTACATGTAACAGTGTGTGGCAGCCTGCTGCAACAAGAGGCAGCAGCAAGTTACAACAAAGTTGTTTAGTTTCCAAAAACTCTCTAGCTGCTGTAAATCCAAGTAGACGACTATCATAGTCAACTTCTTCAAGACGAGATTTGTCCCATGCATTCATTTGTTGTAGCATCGCAGATATTTGAGACAAATCAGTACACAGTGTGCTTAAAACCTACAAAAATCATGAAAACCCAACCTATGCATGACTACAATATCAACAACTCACTTAACACTAATACCTGAAACACATCACAAAGAGCTTGTCTTGACTCTCGCTTGGTCAACTTACACAGCAAATGAGACAGTGGCCTGACTTACAGACAAGAGTCAGCAACAAAACAAATCAAAGCAAGAATACCATATTCCTTGTTTAGATGCCACAAAAGAAAAGACTGAAAGTAATACAAGCATCTCTAAATTTAGTAAACATTTCTACAACAAACACTATTTTGACAACTACAGCAAGTAGGTAATTCCCAAACTGCTTGATCAACTAGTGTATGCCAACGCACCATATTGAGTTCTACCATCAACAACTGTAGACTGTGAACTTGCTCATTTGATCACAAACAGTTTCAAAATACCTTGAACTTCAACATTAGCAGCAGGACAAAGAAATTATGTTAATGTCACCCCAATAGATGGCAAATAAAAAATCAAACACATCAGACAATGTGGCATTTAAACAAGAAACTACAAAACAGCTTTTACCAAACAAACATCATCGTGTTTTTGACATTAGCAATAAGGTTCTTGACTGTGAGTAGCATGTGTGTCTCTTCTTCCTGCAAGTTCAAGGACGTTGGAGTTCACTTATTAAAAGCATTGTATTACAGTACTCCAACCTTCCCATAGCAGTTTTGTACATCAAACAGTTTCAAAAGCAACAGAATTACAGTCTCTGACTGGTCCGAGTCGCTCACAAGATTACTCAAACTAAACAAGATACATTATTTCTTAGCAATTAAAATTAGACTTAATAATTCTAGCATCTCACTTGTATAAAACACGTAGTTGTACTTTTGGTATCACTTTTGAGTTCTCAACAGCAGTCTGAATACACGAACTCAAGAATGATAAAATGACAGCAATATGTGGTTCCATCAGTTTGGGCCCCAACTTGTTGTCATCTTCACTGCTCGAAAGATTAGCAGCGATTTCAAATATTAGACAAACAACTGATGAAGAGACACCTTTAGATGACAGACATTCAAATACATAACTCAGAATAGATCTTTCCATATCATGTGGAAATGGCTTGCTTAGCAACTGGAAGTTAATAGATTTGTCAGTCCATTTATGCAGCAAAACAAGAAGAGCAGTGGGATGTTGAATGCATTCATCCTTCAGTCGACTGAGTTGTGGCCAAACAGCCACAGCAAATAAATCCTCTTTGAAAAGAGTAACATCAAATTGCTCAAAAAGTTTGAAGACATCTGCCATTCGATTAAGACAAGATTGACGCAAAGAGCGAAGAGTAGGGATAAAACAAGAACCAATCGTTTGTCTGTAAGTGTCCAAAAGTTGCACACATGAATGGCCAATGTGTAGAAGCACAGGAAAAACTGTGGCAAGGTGAGGTTGCACTTGATCTCTAAGCGATGAGAACATCTGGCCAACCAAACTTAAAAACCTTAGAAGAAACAGATAATTAATTAATAAACACCCAATTACACACAATAACTATTAAAAAGGACAAATGCATGTAAACAAATGCACGATAGGATATAGAAGTTAATCCATTAAAGATGAACGTATAAGCAACCTAGACTAACTAAAAACATAAACATGCAGCAAAAAAATAGAACAAGAGACTACTGAGACAGCAGCACTGTAACACAAACTTACCCTTGTTGTTTCCTCAAAGGAACTACGTCAGCAGGATCAACAGAACTATCACGAATGTTTGCCTTGGATTCTACAGCATGCCTAAATGGCTGTATTGCAATTTCCACAAAAAGTGCAAATTCATCAGCAGGGCAGCCAGAGAAGTAGCGTAGTACAATTCCACGATGTGCCATACCACCTTGTTTACGAGCTCTTCCACCAAAATGGCTCACCATACGACCATATAAGATCCTGTCCTCACGGCAGAAGTCACCAAATAATACAAGATGTTCATAACAAAATGCAAACCTTGCAAGAATGCGCATCAACTCCTTCCTGTGGTTCAATGCAACAACACCATTCTCTTCATCCACTGAGAAAAGCACTAATTCATCACGAATTGTCTCATCTTTCAAAAGACGATTGAGGTTGTCTTTGTAAGGAACAAGATATGATGGACGATAACACATGAGAGCATCCAGTGCTCTCTGCTGGATTTCACTGTCCTTATGAGTCAACAACTGAATCATACAAATTATATTATATGAGTTAAATAACATCACTTCTTCCTAATGCTGCTATTTAGATTAACAGCATACATGAAGCAATTACATTATGCCTAAAACTGTCTCTAATAAGAGTCAATAGTGTCAAACATGATCTTCCATTTTTTACTACACTTCATGTGGCTGAATTTCTGCCACTGCAGCAGCAACCACATAGACTGTTCAGCAAAATGTCACAATCCAGTGAGTTTGATGCGTGGTGTGTGTGGTGCATGTGTAATGCATCTGTGGTGCATGTGGTGCGTGTGTGTGGGGTGTGCGCACATGTGCGTGCGTGCATGCATGTGTCTGTGTGTGTGTGTGTGTGTATGTGTGTGTGTGTAGATGGTTAAGGCTGCATGCATTGGATATGAATTTTCTAAAAGATTACTGGAGTTGGTGCACAATGTGTGGGAGAAGAGGAGTGTTCCAGATGATTGGCGTGATGCTATCTTAATTCCTATTCCTAAGAAAGGTGATTGCAGCCACTGCGACAATTGGAGGGGAATTTCACTGTTGGATGTAATCGGAAAAATTGTGGCCAGGATTCTACAGGAGAGACTACAAAAGTTAGCTGAGGATGAGTTACCTGAGTCGCAGTGTGGCTTTAGGAAAGGAAGCTGTGCAGACATGATTTTTACGGTACGTCAGCTGGTGGAGAAGTCTTTAGAACATGAATCTAAGGCTTTCTTCACCTTTATTGACCTGAAGAAGGCTTATGACTCTGTCCCAAGACAGGCGATGTGGAAAGCATTAGAGAAGCTTGGCATACCTGAAGAGACAATCCAGCTGATCGCGTCTTTTCATCAGGACATGAAAACAAAAACTCGTTTGGATGAACTATGCTAGAGGAGATTGAGGTTCAAAATGGTTTGAGACAAGGTTGTTGTATGGCTCCAGTGTTGTTCAACTTGTACACATGTTTAGCTGTAGAGAGGTGGTTGGTTAGGGTAGAGGATACTGAAGGAGTGGGCATTACCATCAAGTACAAACAGGACAAGAAATTGTTCAGGAGGTATACTAAGAACGCTTGCGAGAGGAAGATAACAGAGTGTCAATTTGCTGATGATGTGGCTCTTCTTTCATCATCAAAAGAACAGGTGCAGAGAAGGCAGCAATGGAGTACCAACTAACAAACAGCAATTTTGGGTTGACTGTTAGCATTCCAAAAACCAAACACATGGTAACAGGAAGACTGGTTGAGGAAAATGATCGTACGTCTGTTGCGCTTGAGGAAGACATTCAGATGGTAGATGAGTTCTCTTATCTTGGGTCTGCCATTACTAATTCTGGGCGAATGACTGTGGAGGTAGACAAAAGGGTAGCTCAAGCCTCACGGGCTTTTGGGGCTTTGAGAAAGGCTGTCTTTATTGATAAACACCTAAAGATAACAACAAAGAGGAAAATTTACAATGCGTGTGTTATGTCAGTGCTGCTTTATGGAGCAGAATGTTGGCTACTTCTCAAAAAGCAAGAAAAGAAGCTGAACACCTTTCACCATCGATGCATTAGAAGTATCTTGGGCATCTCCAACAGGCAACAATGGTCTGAGCACATCACAATGGCAGAAGTGAGGAGGAGGTGGGGAGATGAGGAGACTGCATCTGAGAAAGTGAAGAAGAAAAGGTTAGAATGGTTGGGACACCTAGCAAGGATGCCAGACCACAAAATGCCAAAATCAACCTTATCTGGTTGGTTGCCCCAGCCCCGCCCCAAATGTGGTCCAAAGAAGAGATGGAGAGATATGATGAGAAGAGACTTTAAAGACATTGAAATATCAGAGGAGGAATGGTATGATGAGGCTGTGAGGTCGAGAGCTGGCTGGAGTACATTGTGTCGTGATGGTTTGGAAGGTGTGCTCCAGGACCTTTAGAAGACAAAGTGATAAGGCGAGACACAAGTGTATGGAAGAGAGAAGGAAACCGATAAGGGAACAACAGGGTGCAATCCAATGTTCAAATTGTTTCAAATGGTTCCGAAGTAAAGGAGGTTTTACAGTTCACAGATGTTAGAATTATAGCAATCACAATGTTCCATCATCAAACTTGTTGCCTCTTGGAGGCAAGTGTGACTGTTTTACGGTAGCTTTTTAACAGGACAGGACAGGTGTGTGTGTTTGTGTGTGTGTGTGTGTGTGTGTGTGTGTGTGTGTGTGTGTGTGTGTGTGTGTGTGTTTGTGTGTGTGTGTTTGTGTGTGTGTGTGTGTGCACGCGTGCACGCACGTTCACCTGTAGTACATTCTACATCTACAAATTGTTACTTCTTACCATTGTGAAAACTTGTCTCATCTCTTGCTCTCTAAACATTGCTTTAGGATTGTGAAATTTTCCAAACAAAGCCAACATGGTAGATAATGTCTTAACAACTTCTTTACGAGAAAGATGACCTTCTCTTCTATTTTTAGAACATGCTAAATTATTCTCATCGTTATTGGATCCTATGTCTTTTGTTAGATTTTGAGAGTGAGATGTTGAAGCATCAACAGCAAAATATTCATTGGCAAGAAAGTCAAGGAAAATAGGAGTGACATCACGTGAATGCTGTTCTGCCACATGTACAACATCTGCAAGACATCTCCATAACAAAAGCCGAAAGTTTGCATGGTCACACCTGCCATCATTATTTCCTGTCATCTTAAGCTCCAACTGCTTAAAAAGCAAAGTTTCCAACTCTGAGTGTGTGTCACAGAAAACCAGTTTCCTTGACTGATCAGACACTGCTCTAAGTGTGGCAACACGCAGTTGACCAGAAAAAACTGGCCAAAACAATTTCTTGCTCTCAGCATCACTACAATGCATTGATATCAACTCAGAAATTGGTTGCCACATAGGTTGAAAGTTCAAATAAAAAGATCCAATAAGAAATTGAAGTGCAACCTGCACACAAAACACACTAAGTAACCAACCTGCACACATTCTCTACCATAAAATTCTACTTCACCTCTTTATAAACATCATTCAGTCCATGTGCAATAGCTGAGAATTGATGCATTAGTACAATTTTCTCTCTGTAATGAGCTAGTGAGGCAGGCGTTTCTTGAATTCTTAGACACAAATTGTAGAAGTCCGAATTTGTTTCCAAACTGGAAAGCAATCTGACTGACAATAAACGGATTTGTTGGCAAGGATTGCTCATGTTGTCAAGTAGGAGTCTGGAACATTCCAAAAGTTTATCCTGAGATGTTTCACCAGTTGTTTGGACATACTGGCAAGCAATGTCTAGTGCAAAGACACAACCTGAATGTGGCTGCAGCAACTGAATCACTTCAGACCAGTTCAAACTGTGAAAATGTGATCGTAATGTCACCTCACAAAGTTTACACAAAACAAATAACAAAACATGAGAGTCCTCCTGATTGCTATTCATCACAAGCCCAAACATCTCTTGTCTCCTATCAATCAATTTTGTCATCAAATTACTTTCAACTTGTAGTAAGCACGCACAGTGCACTGCTGCCCAAAGCAAGACAACATCTTCACGTTGCTGTGTTACTTTCTTACTAATAATCAATTCGACTGCTTCATTCAAATGTTCTGTATGTTCAATAACAGATATCTTGAATTCTAAAGTTTTTCCTTCCTTTCTGCTGAACTGATAAAATGCTGTCAGAATCCACAAAGCTTTCTTTATGTTCACTGGATCCTCATTAACACTTTTGTTTAGCCATTTTAGGATTAAAGGCAATGCCACTGCCACAAACTCTGCACAATGAAACAAAGATAATGAGAAACTTGATAATGTAGATACTGGTACAGCCAATTCATAGATAGACTGCAAAAGACAATGCATAGCTTCCTCAGATGACCAATTTTGCCGAACCAAAAAGAGAGACAAACACGCAGATATGACTAAGTCAACCCCATCACCAAATGCAGCAGCACACGGCAGAATATCTTGTAAAACCTTAAACAAAAAACAATAGATTGCAATAGCAAAAGGCATATAACATTTGCCAAACAAATAGCAAACTGAGATGATAATGTTTTTCTAAAGCACCCAACAACACTCATATTCAGACTTCCATCTACATGGTGTGTCAATTATGTACAACGGTTTCTACAGTTTTACCTTAAACATTTAAATAAATGAATATATTAACAACAATGACTTAGTGATGACTACACAAAGTGAACTGTAAATGCAAGCTGTGAAGTTGCAGACCTGACTTAAGAAGACATCTCACCTTGCAGACTTTTTCTGCACAAATGATTCTTGCTCCTTTTCTCCAAGAAATCCAAACCTGAAGAAGAGGTACTAGCAGCTGCAGCTGAACATTAGTCTTCTTGTTTCTGTTTGCATACAAGTCATTCAAACAGTCCTATATAATAATAAAAAATAGTAAACCATCACTTCAGCAGTCACCAATTAAAAGTAAACATATGCTAACAATAAGAACATCCCACACAACTTTAGAAGTTTCTTCCCGGCAATACTCTGCCATTCTTTCCATTGTTGTCTTAAGACATTTTAAAACCTGCAACAGAACACTGTCAACAAAGCAAAAACAATAAAGTCTAAACTTGGTGTATAATTATTGAAATGCCAAACAGACCAGATGTCCCAGTTTCATATCAAAAATTTAATGTTGCATCCCTGATCTCATTTCAAAAACAATGCACTATAGCTGCATGCTCTTCACATACACTAAATGTCTGCAAATAATTACTAACGTTGTATTTCTTTGCTGTGCTAAAACATGCTTTTACTTTCTTTCTACCATCTTGATGCCAGCTGCTGAAAACAGTAAATCCCGTATTTAGCTTTTGTCTTAGTTCACATTATGAATACTCTAAACCCTATCAGAGCACTTAGAGCACATGCAAAAGACTGATAACCAACTGAACCTTGTCTTCAGCGCATTGAACTGTGTGGGATGCGTTAGCTGCCCTCACCAATAGCATTGAGAGAAACTGCCAAATAAATAACCAGCAAGTGAATAAATGTTCTCAAAATATACAACATGACACACAAACACACTGTTTCTGTGGAAGAATGAAACTGCATGTTTACTCCTCTCATTGTCTCAAAAAGAAGCAAGCAAACTCCTTCACTTACCTAAATCAGAAAACCAAATATCGAATTTGAGTTTGAAATACTTCTCTTTTGACAATAATAATCTTCATGTTATGCAGTCATACACATCAAATCTATTCAACTGGCATTATATAATACATGCCATGATGGTCATGTCAATCTTTACACAAATGTCACTTCAGAACTTATTAACATATGCATACATCCTGCTGACTACTGATAGAACAATCCAGTGACTCCAGAATAATGTCAATCATGTCCTCTTGTTTCTTGCACTACATAATATATATAACACAAACATAAATAACAATAAGCAATCACCAAATATGAAATATTAGACAACCTAGAACACTAACCTTACGCAGCAAAAAGGCAAAGCTCTCAGCTGCAAACCTTCTCACATGTAGCTTTTTGTTATTAGCTAACAAACTACAGTATGAACTAGAAGAAAACCAACTAGATATGAGCCACAACTACCAAATAATAAAATACCAACTTGTAAACTTCCTTGATGTCTTTCACCAACTGTCGCCAAAGAAACTTAATCAGATAAGCCAAGCAAGTGAAGACTTCCTGCATAATACAAAAACATCAACATCAATATATCAATAAACATGCAGACATGCATAATGTTACACCTCTACTACTTGTGAATCAGACACTGTAGCCAGACCACACAGAATTGTTAGAAAGTCCTGAAAATGACTGTAGAAATCAGCCTGTAGATCACGCACCAACTGCACTGTCAAACTACAAATCAAGAAATAAACACGATGACAAAGCAGGAAGATCAACACTCAGTATGAGGTTTGTTAGCAAATGAATGAAGTCTAAACATATCATAAAGTTGTCAAAACGTTTAATTTTTCACCATTGTGTATTTCTCAAATAGTAACGAGTAAATTACATTTTTCAAACTAATCAGAACCAAAAGTTACTACATACAGTGGTATGCCACTTATCTGGGACCAGGAAGTGTTTGGTTAACTTACTAAATTAAACTATACTCAGAGTCATAGCATATGTTCCATTTGTTATTATTTACATGCATAAACTAATGCAGTTAATAATTTCAGTTAATCAGTTTTTGTTGCCTAGAAACAATAACAGATGTGTACATCCTGAAAGTAAACAATACGCTCTACGATAAAAATGCACTACAACTTGGTCATCACATATCTATATCATTACACTTTCAACATAAATACAGTTACGAGTATTACACACACAACTGACTCAAGCAGTGGCTGTAATGCCATATGAGAAGCTGATCTTAAAGAATCTTTGAGAAGATTTACTAAAGTTTCCTACGCAATGCCAACATCAAAAATCAACATGCAGATGTCATGAAATGCCAGCAAGCAGTCATGCAGGCAAACCTGATGATGTACAACTTGAGGAAACGTCTGCACAAGACGATGAGCTTGCACAGCAAACTCAGCTGCAATTTAAACTCTCTCAATCAACAGACAATAAGCAACTTCTAATTACTATTACTGAAACTTGCTGTGCTGTTCAGATCTCTCCATTTATTCAATCCTTCCACAAAGCAAGATTCTGCATCCTACCAGTGAAACAAACTGACTACAATATCGTAAACACTTAATAAACACGATAGAGACAACCTCATCAATATCATCCGCGCGAGAAATCCGATGAACAACGTCAATTTTGATGGCAGAAATTCTTTCTGAAAATGAGCGAAACTAAACAGCATTCAACAGTCTTAGTGATGTAAGTCCCAAATACTAACTCTCTCACTATCTACTTTGAATCTTTTTGTTGCCTTCATACCCTAGTCGAAAGCTGCACAACCACGTGGTACAATAATCAGTTTAAATCAACCAGCCTTACCCGTTTGAAATCAACTTATATCAACGTCACTCTTTCCAATGCGTAGGCGTAACTAAATGTGCGATCGGTTTGTTTTACCAGTGGACACAGACCGAGATCTCAGGCAAGTGCATAACTATATAGACATGATTATGACTAATGCTCATCTCAATAGTCCGTCAGCCGAAGATACAGTCTGTGTAGTGGGCGTGGTTAGTAAGAACAATGTAGCAAGTAGTCGTCTTGTCGACCAAGCGACAGAAAGACCACGTTTGTTGGACGCTGATGCTAGTGGAAAAGGCTGTAGACTAAAGTGTTCATACGATGCTGAACGTTGTGTGCTGTACGTTGAGCTGATACGTCATGATGATTGGCATGTCTGTGCAGACAGAGAGGCAACAACATGGGTGTGACATCTGGTGTGTAGAATAATAGAAATATGAATAATAAATATAGTGTCTGCAGGAGAAGAAAGTGCAGGAAGAAAGAGAATACTTGCAAGCTCTACTCTTGCTGTTCAGCATCTGCCATATTGTTGTTGTAAAAATCACGTCGTTTTCAGTAACGTTGATGCTTATGGTAATGTATATCTGTTTTCTTGTTGACTAGTTGTTTATGCCGCAGCATCATATTGATCTCAGTTATGTCAAGATGTTTAAGCTTGTTGGTGACTTCAGGTGGTCAATAGTTTGCATTGAATTTTGATTAATTAGAACTTCAATAACTATTCTGAATGCCATGCCACTCGTTTATTACCATGTATGAGCATGTTGATATTTAGAAGACTATTTGGGTGATTATTTGTTATTTGGTACTTTCGTTGATGTCTAGGCAGAAGATTGAAGAAGACATCTTGGATTTCTTGGAACAGAAATTAGACCCCGATGTGTGGCAGACATGGCAAGATAATGGTTGCTGCACGATACCATTACTCTTACTTGTATTTGCTGAGGTATTTATCTGTACTTTTATATGATATTGACTTTTATGTAATGATGAATGAAGAATGAAGTGAATTTGTGCTATGTCACTTGTCTTGGCTTTTACAGACATTGCCCATTTCTCTTTCAAGTACGACTACGAGTAGCAAAAGTTTTGTATGTGTTGAACGTTTTTACTCTTTTTTGTATTAATTATGTTGGTCATGTTTGGTTTGCTTCAGGCAGAGAGTAGCAATACATTTGAAGAAATGCGAGGTACTCGACGAGAACAGCCGGTCAGTATGCTTCACAACTGGCTCACTTTGTTGGCTTGCCTTCTTCTTGTCAGTGTGTTACTGTTGCTGCTTATCTACTTGCTCCCCACTTACTCTTCTATATTTCTTGCTTGTCTATGTGCTTTCTTCATAACAGTAATGCGTATAATATGTTTTAATTCATACTGCTACCAGTACAGTAGTCTATCTAATATTTGTTAGCATTTGTACAACTTTAACATGCATGTTAAAGGTACCCTCCGTCGTTTAGTGCTAGTCCCTGCGAACTTGCATTGATTGCATCTTATTATGTATGGCATTTATGTAAACTATACCACATGAAATAACACAACAAAACAACTACAATGCAGCAAAAGAGAAACACATTAGTTCTGGTGTAACACACTGTACATCATGTACCCTCAAACAAATAGTGTTTTCAACTAAGATGTGTATGTATTGTATTTAGTCTGTCAAGCGTCTTATATCGGCTCTTGAAGACCAAGCCAACACAATTTTCAACAAATGTGGCATCACATCAGGGTATTCTATTTCCCAACGTTGTGTTCCTTGTGTGTGTGTGTGTGTGTGTGTGTGTGTGTGTGTGTGTGTGTGTGTGTGTGTGTGTGTGTGTGTGTGCGTGCACGTGTGTGTGTGTGTGTGTGTGTGTGTGTGTGTGTGTGTGTGCATGCACGTGTGTGTGTGTGTGCGCGCGCACGCGCATAATATCTCTTGTCTTATTAGACCTTCAGCTTTGTTGAAATTGAATCGACGTGGTTGTGTTCATGTTCTTCCTAATGAAAGCTTTGAAAATGCCTTGAGTACTGTTCATCTTGTTCTTAATATACTTACCCCATCTCAAGGTAATTTATGACATTGTTTATGACTTAATTTGTCAATCAATATTGGCGTGAACCAGATCGTTTTGTTGCATGCACAAGGTCAGTTGCATTGTACTGAAGACTACAAATCTTTTATTGATTACCATACAGACAGTGTTTTCAGCTCTCAAGAGTCGCAGGTAATAATAAACATAAAAATTTCTTTTTTGCTTTGACGTTGGTATTGACAATTGTAGCTTCCAAATTATCAATCATGGGTGTCTGTCAGCTCTCTACTGTATAGAGAGTTGTTGAATTCATCTGGTCTGGCCAGAAATATTCCGACATCTTTCACCGCAGTAGAAGAATTCTCTGAATCGTTAGTTTCTTGTTTTTTCAGTTGTATGCACTGCTTATGTACATGCAATCTGGCCAAACTAACAGCTACTTAATCACCAATCCAACTAAATGCCTGCCTGTCTGGGTGTTGAATTGCTGTCTACATTTGTACCTGGTAACTGTAACACATGTATTATATATATAGTCTCTGTGCGAAAGCCTACAATTTGGCAATCAAAACTTACAAAGAGAGTCTGTCTGCAAGATTTACAGAGCGAGACATTCAACTACAAGTTGGTTCTTTTCACTTGTCATATTTGCAATAATTGGTATATTGATTCACACGTTATTGTGTCAGCTGGCTCACTGTAGGCGTGTTTATCAACTCAATGCTCGAGGCCCAGCATTTGGAAAATATCTCGAGAAGCTGGAGAAAGAAAGCAGTGAAATGGAACCACTTCACTGACATATAATGAATGACACTGATGGCTAGAGAGCAGCTAATAAATTGTTTCTGTATGTTTCTGTATGTTTGACAGTTTCTTAACTTAGTGAAATAGAATTTGATTAAACTGTGTCCTAAGCTTTGTGTCCTAAGCTTTGTGTCCAGTCATATATACTTACGTTCCATTAACACATGGGTATTACACAGTGATATCTGTAGATGTCTAGCTAGCAAACGTTCCTTACAAATTGATCATTTAAATTTACTTCTAGACATGCAATTGAATAGTTCTAAATGTGTTTACTTCCTACATGCTAAAGTAAGAGCAGAGCAATTAAGCCCCTAGCCTAAACGGTTTGATTAGCTAACCTGCAAATACAAGTAAAGCTCTAGACAATCGAAGCCATTGTTACAGGAACCTGCACTGCGCATGCGTTGAAAGGCGTAGCTCTTCTCTCTTCTCATCATGAGCGAGAGCGACCACATTGAGTCAGGCGAAGAAGGGCACGTCGAATCAGGTGATCAACATTATGGAGTTACGGAGTTACTTATTAGTCATCTAAATTACCAAGATTGTGTTCAATAGTTCGCAAAGAGTTTGCAGTCAAAGAAGATGGCGTGCTGGCTTATCGTTTACAAGAACGAGAAAGCAAGTCGTGTATTGAGTAGTACTCCCATGTTTGCCTATAAGTCTGTTGCGTCTTTACGTATAGTTGAAGATTTCTACAGTGAAAATGTTCGTCGCAACAGAAGTATGAGAGAAGACGTGAGAATTGCCAAACAATTGGAACGTGAAGACAAATCTATAGCAGCTGTTTCTCGAGAAATGTACTTTGTTGTGAAATGTAGTTGTGACTAACGTTGTACAATTATTTATGCATTTTTGTGTGTGGTGTCGGGTAGAGAAATGAAAGACAGAGAAGTGGCACAGGCAGTTCAAGTACAATTGATGAGGCAGGTTAGACGTGCTCGTGTGTCTGTGTGTGTGTGTGTGTGTGTGTGTGTGTGTGTGTGTGTGTGTGTGTGTGTGTGTGTGTGTGTGTGTGTGTGTGTGTGTGTGTGTGTGTGTGTGTGTGTGTGTGTGTGTGGTGTAAACTCGACCCAGTTTTTCTGTCTTCAGCCATTCCCATCAATGTCTATCCTTGGCGGAAGAGACCGGTTTCAGACCGCCCACTGAGGTCACTAAATGCTCACCATTATTGCACCTTGTTTCAGATCTGTGATTCTGTTACTGATCTCTGTCAGCATTTACAACCACGCAAATGGCTCGGGGGGGAGGGGGGAGGGGGGTTAAATTATGCAAGATGTAAACCAAGCTGCCAATGGTCCCGTAAATTGTCAAAGACAAGGCACATTACACTTCAACACATCAACTGCCTCTCAGCCATTTCTTGTCTAGACCCATTCGCATCGGATTCGGAAGCTCTGGGGGGACTCACAGCGCAAAGACATGTAAAATGCCCAGATCGTCCGACAAAGACAAAACTCCCGTTCAAAAGCCACATTAACTCCCTAGATCAATGCGAATATATGTGTAGAAAGTGATAGGAGTGGTCTCCTGGCAATTTGTGAAGTGTTTGCACCACGCCGCCGTTGTGACCACAGCATGCTAGCAAGGGCTGTTACCAGGCATGTGGAAATGTGCCCAAGGCAGCTGGCACAGAGTGTACCCTAATGGCGGCATTTAGTGATGTCAGTAGGCGGTCTGAAACCAGTCTCTCTCTTCACCGAGGATTGACAATCCGGAGAATATGATGAAGGCGGAGAGAGACTGGGTCGAGTCTATGTGTGGTGCTATAGCTTAAGTGGTTAGAGAGTGCATTTGGAGAAGGCATTGGCTAGCAGTTTGGCAGCCGGATGTCTACTGCAAGGCTAGAGGTCAGACACTTCCTGTACGGACTCGTAAACTATGTAACACCAGCAGCCGACCGCTCCTTCCACCAACCGTAGACAGGATAGAAGCAGATGCTACTGCTCTTACGAATTTTTCTCAACTCCTGTTGTCAATGCAGGCAAGGGTGGTGACCAGTATGCTGCTGCTCCCGCCCCACCAGTCACTTTGCTCCTCCTCGCCCTAGAGCGTCCATTTAAAGTAGAAGTCTCACCAAAATCAACCATTTCTTAGATTAAAGCTGTCACTTTATGACACAACTTCTTGCACTGGCATAGGAAGCGGGGAGCTGAAGCCCCCTCACTTAGTGTAGGAATTGAAATTTTCTGTGCCAGTGACTTTTGCAAATCTGTTACGGTTTGGCGAGTGAGGTAGTTTTTGCTTACTCATGATGACATCCACGGTACAGCCCCCCCCCCCTTGTGAACATTTTCCTACACCACTGCCTTAACCGTTTACTGCAGACTTTTACCATAACGGAGAAATAAAGCATTGAAATTTCCTGTGTGGGCGTGTTTAGTACCCGTATGTGTCTTCGGAGTAACTTTTATTGCTGGTTAGCAAGGAGGACTGATACCTATGCACATTTCAAGATAAGGATTGTGAGACATATGGTAGCAAGTTGTGATTTATTGGCTAAAGCAAACTGTGACCCCAAAGTTATCCTGATATGTTTCCTCTCAATTATTTGTATATTACATTTGTGAAACTTAATTAGGCTTGTGCTGGGTTTCCTTTGTTTGTTGGTACACTTGTTTTGAACCGAAAATGAGTGCGATTTCTCAGTCGTTTAGTCTCTGCTTTGAAAAGTTTGTCATGTAGACACTACACATGTGGTGAGCTTGGGACACTGGGCACTCTTGGTTTTTCTGCAAACTATGCACTTCAAGACCTTAATTACAACTACCACAGCAATTACAGGTTGTTATATATGTTGTACGCCCACACATGCCCGCTATTAATTGTCATTACAAATGCTGTTGGGAGATGAGTATGCTTGCTGTACATCATTGAATAGAGGAAATCTATCTATGATTTAGGTAAAGCATCACTGGTAGGTTAGTAAGTAGCATACAGTACACCACGCAAGTAGCAACTATGTTGGTACAACCATGGAGCCTCAAAAGGAGCCCCTTTTAGATTAGTTTATAGACCATGTCTCGCTGCATTTTGGGTGCGTTAGGAGCACTTGGCACAGTTAAACCCAAAGTATTTACTTACAAATGAGGACACAGTAATGCGTCGTATACATACAGGGAATCGTCTGAACAACTTGTGGCCCATTCTCTGCTTCTGTGGCTGGCTGGACATACGCTTCATGCAGGAAGATATTGGGCCTTGTATCGTCTTTCAGCAAGTTTAGTATTTGGTTAGAGTTCTCCTTTAATTAAATCAATTGGCACAGTGTAGAAGTGCAAGACTGGGTTGGGGATATTGGAGTCACACCGATAATTTTGGCATGAGTATTAACCCTTTCCATATCGCCCGTAGGTGTACAAATCACCTGAAATTCTGACGCGAACACATATCACCAAGAATGTACTAATTGGGTAGTGCGCGCACGTAACCTACAATTCATTACCTATTATTCGCAATTGTAGCCACATTATAGAAGCGAAAATTACAATACATAGAGAGTTGAAAAGCCTGTTAATTGCACTTTCGAATGATACAAATCTCATAGCTATTGATGATTGTTTCGATGTGTTCATGTCAACTTCCTGTCTATGCTACACTAATTGAGTCGCCGATGTCTTCATCATCGAAAAGATCTGCTTTCTTGTGCGTTGCATCGTCGTCTGGAGAGCTAATAAACATATAGAATATTAGAAAACGGTTTGAAGGATTGTTCTAGACATCATTCTCTAACCAAAACATACGGGTACCTAGCCATTGTAACAGAGAACATGCCGTTACTATGGGCATAACTCAAATTATCAGCAACGGCCAATAGCCAAACTTGCAACACAGCTACTGAAATGCATACTGAAAAGATATCGCAAAAAACGAAACGTTTAGGCATGAAAATGATGTACTTACAGCGCGTCGCGTCATCGCTGTCTTTACAAACGGAATATCTCACTCGTTCTCCGTTGTATCGGCCTCAAATGATGCGTCCAAAGCAAAACACATGCAAGAAACGTTTGAAAGCATTGTTTTTGCCTGCAAAGTCTTGGCGAAATCCAATCGAAGAAATAATACGGCCAGAGCGCCATGGACCGTCTCAGCAAAAATTGTGACGAAGCCGCATGCGCCGCTAAAATTTTGCCGTATGTATAGACACGCCCAAAGTGTGTGCCTAATGGCTAAAAATATTAGCAGATGACGCACTTGAGACATTCAGAACTTTAGTGAAAACGTTGTTTTCTGCTTTGTGACTGTCGGACTGTATGTGCGCTTGTGGAGGGCACGCCGGAAGCGTTGTCATTGCACATGCACCATTGACACATGACTGCTGGACCACTAGCCACTTCGTTTGGAGAATGGAAACATCTGGGACTTTGTAGGGTTGCAGGTTCAAGTCACAGTGATGGCGAGCTATGGCATAATTTCCTTAAGCAAGAAACTTACACGCAATTGCTTCTCGACTCAGGAGTATAAATGAGTACCTGGTCATTGACTGGGGTGGACATGACTGCTGGCTTGACAGTAACATCATGCAGCAGTCGGGTACTTGTGGGCCTTGGTGTCCAGTCCCAGAGCTGCCAATGTCTCTGGATGACTCTAGCCAAGCTCCCAATGGATTGTAGCGCTTGGCCCTAAGCCTCCAAGTAGCACGTGGAGGCCCTTTCTCTATAGGCAGGGGGAGCTATCTTCATAACTGACCTCAAAGTCGACGTCGAACAACGTGAACATTTATCCGTTTGTCTATCATTTGTGTGTGTGGAGGTGTGGAAGTTTCTTCATGTTATGGTGGTTTGGAAACGTGTAATCTTTATGCTCTTTGTTTTGAAATGTTTTTTGCTGTTTTTGCTTTATTTGTCAGTCTTAGTAGAGTTTTGCTGCTTTCTAGTGATATGTTTTTATGTTATGCTGCAAAATATGCTAATTTTTATATTTTGGCATCTGTTGAAGATGAGCCATGCATGCAAGAAGACATACAGTGTAGTGTGGGATCTGATGGTGTTTCATTTTAACCCGAGGCCCGGATTTGCGGGCTCGAGTATAGTAATTGTTTGATGACCGGACGACCAACCGACCGTATATATAGTCGATTAGCGCAGATGCAAATGAAGCTATTCCGACCAATAGACGAGAAGTGGTGTCATTACCGACCAATAGACGAACATGATGATATCATGAGGCGCCACCTCTCTTTGTTTGGTAGCTGCTTCTAGGCAACAACCAGACGTCTAGCTAGAGAATCAAAGCAGCAGGAACAACAAGACGCCTAGCAAAGCTGCACAAAAAAACCAGACTTTTACATTCTTGTGAGCTGGAAATTGGTGGTGAGCTGCTTGTTTTGCTCTACATTTGTAACATATGTTTCCCACCCACAAACAGAACAATGATCAGGCGCGTTACTTCATCACGTAAGGCAATCGAAGATTGCCAGCCGACCTAGGGTTGAGGCTCTCCGACTTGTAACATTTGGCTTGTTCCAGCACTTCGAAACAACTACATTTGTACAGTGTAACATGCATGTTTTCCCCCATTACGACAACAATCAGACGTCTAGAGAAGCTGCACAAACAACTAGTCATCTAGAGAAGCTATACAAACAAACAGATGCCTAGAGAAGCTGCAGAAACAACCAGACGTCTACATTCTTGTGAGCTGGAAAATTGGTGGTGAGCTGCTTGTTTTGCTCTACATTTGTAACTTGCCCACCAACAAACTAAACAGAACAATAATCACGCGCGTTACTTTATCACGTAAGGTGCGTCGAGGCCACCCGACTTGTAACATTTGGCTTGTTCTAGCACTTCGAAACAACCTGATCTACATTTGAAACGTGCATGTTTTCTCCCATTACGACAACAACCAGATGTCTAGAGAAGTTGCACAAACAACCAGACGTCTAGATTATTGTGAGCTGGAAAATCGGTAGCGAGCTGTTTCTTTTGTTGTACGTGAGGGTTTACCACTTGAAACAACGCCTAGGCTAGATACATTTGTAACGTTCATATTTTCCACATCTAATTTTGTGTTGGCTTTGGTGTTACCTATGCCACGCCTAAAAATGCTCATAGTGGCTCATTATGACGTCAAAAGCTGCACAAACAATCAGACGCCTAGAGAAGTTGCACAAAGAACTAGACGTCTAGAGAGCAAAGGTTGTAACATTATGCTTGTTCCATCAATAGTGTCATCTTCTGAAAGCCCAAAACATTGTAGGTGCATGAAATCGTGTTTTGTTCACTGAAAATCAGTGCTGCTTCTTTTGTTCCTATCTAACCGAAAGCTGGTTTTCGTATGTGCTCTATACTTTCGCTGTGCATGGCAGTTAGTTGGTATTGTCTAGACCATTCTGTCATAGCGCGACTAATTACCTTCAAGGTGCATACCTGTCAAGGGTTTGCACTTCTAGTGCTTCTTCATTAATTGTGTTATGAGTTGTAAAAACAGGGCTTTGCAAGAGTAATGAGACTTGGCAAGTAGCTTTTTGGGGTTAATCAGCTTTTGGGGGTTAATCAAATGACTTCCGGTCTGTGGGCTATGTTGGTGGTTGGTTGGCTGGTTGGCTGGCTGGCTGGCTGGCAGGCTGGCTGGCTGGCTATACGTCTTGTCATGCTTCAGGGACGAGTTCATGCATCATGTGTGGCCCAATTGCAGAGCAATGTCCCATTATGTCGTACATGGCAACCACAGACAATAGATGAACAGTTAATCAGATGCACGAAATGTTCATGAAAAGTTTTTACCAGAACAGTATAATTCAAGTTTGTGCATGATTGCCAAGCCTTGTCAGAAATAAACAGCAGAACTTACTTGTCTACAACTGCTAACACAAAATCTACATAACCACGACTGATAGTTATGTCCCTTAGGTGATATCTCTCATTACTGTAATTTGATGACTACAGACGTTTTAAAGACTTTGCAGTCATGTGAAACAATGTTCGCTTTGTAGGATTTTAGATAGATGTGACAAGTAGCATGCTTAAAGGAAATAACATCTAAATTTGTAATGTTCACGACAATCCTATTATGGTTTTCAGAAGTCTCATTAGCTGTGGAAGCGACGGTGTAAGCACAGCTTCAATGAATACAAAAGCACAGTACAGTGCTAAACCTTCGGCCGGTGTATGTAATCACGTATCTTGTCAAGTGATATTGTTTGCATACTGAGGTTTTAGCCCAACCCACTCGTCTCAGCTATGTTCCCCTTTGCAAATTTCCATGGTGTGCCAAATTTGCTCACATGCACGGAACGTGTTTGAATGATAATGTGTGGAAGAAACTGCTGGACATGCAACTTTTCCCAATTTTATCATCTGGAAGCATTTATGGAATATAGATAAAATGTCTGCATCTAAGCTAGTAGATGGAACGTATCAGAAGAATATCAGGAGAGGTATCGGACTGAGACAAGAAGATTCGGTAAGAGACCGACTGGGAGATTGGTTTGTAGAAGCATCAGTACAGGTCAAGAGGTCTCAGGTCTTGTATATGAAAAGGGCTTTGGAATCATCAAATGCTCTTGTTAGAGCACTCGCACTTATGACGTGTAGAGACAATTTAGGACATTCTTTGAGGTATCCTGTTATCTGTTTGCTGTAAAGTGTAGCAAATTGAAGTTTCTGCGTTGACTTAGTTTTATTTGTGTTCTGTTCTTGTCTTGTTTATGTAGAGTCTTTGTTGGTATGCTTTTATGTTACGTCTTGTGTTGCCCCTGCTAGGGAACTGCAACTGTAATTGTTGCGATAAGAAATATATTATTAGTTCTGTTGAAGACGACACTAGTGATTTTGCAACAACACCGTGGCCGCTCAGCCATGCACACCGAAAATTCAAGCTGTCAGACTGCAGAAATAAACACTGTGGAACAAGCAAAATGTTACAAGTCAGGTACAGCTACACGTACCGTATGGCACCTGAATCCAGCACCTTAGCTCTCTAGACGCCTGATTGTTGGTGGGAAAACATGCACGTGCAAATGTAGGTTAGGCATTGTTTTTATGTGCTAAACTCTTATGTAAAGCAAAGGACTAAACATCATGTACAGGATGGACGCCCGATGGCCGAATTCTCGTTAGCAGCTACCAAACAAAGAGAGGTGGAGCTTTATAATGACATCACGTTCGTCTATTGGTTGGTCATGGCATACTTCTCATGTATTGGTCGGAATAGCTTCATTTGCATCTGTGCTAATCGAAATACGGTCGTACGGTTGTTGGTCAGATGACTACTATACTGTTAGCCCGGATATCCAGGCCTCGGGTAATTACTAGTTTAATTAAATAGTTGTCTACATCTGTGGCAGGCAGTTAGTGCAACAGGTTTGTTTGATGACTCTCTGTGTACTTCACTTGATTGATTACTGTAAATCCAGAAACTTTAGTACTTCTGCCCATGAAGTACGTGTAGTTCGTACACATGTTATTTTGGTACAGGACATCGGTACTGTACTGTAGCCGAATTCAAGTGCATCTATGTATAAATTTAGTATTCATGTTATTTTAGTACAACCAGGTATCTGTACAAAAAGAACTAAAATTTTATGAGTACGAAAATTTCTTGATTTACAGTATTCTTATTCGTTTCAGGAGTCACAGATTGCTGATGAACAAAAGAATGATGAAGTATGAGACAATAGTAATCATAGCTATGCATTGAATTATGGCTATTTATTGGAAGGAAATCGCTCGGCAGCTGCAGCTGAAGGAAGAACGGAAACTGGAGAGAAGGAAACAGAAGCAAGAACAAGAGGAAATGCTTAGCAAAATGCAACCTATTGGGTAATACGACATTCAGTTGATGACATTACAATAATTGCTTTATTTCAGTCATAAGAAACGGGACTTTGTAAACACCACGTGCTTAGCGAATAGTATGCTCAGGATGGCATTGGCTGGAATGACTTCTGTTTTGTGGCTGTGTTTGGATGTGGCTATGTCTGTCGTGCTCAGGAATGTGCCACACCCTCAATGTGGTCCAATCACTGAGCAGATTTTATGATTTGTTGTATATGGTAACCAGAGACAATGACCATGGACGAACCACCAATCAGATCCACGAAACATTTATGAAAGAGTTTGTTTGTTTGTTTGTTTGTTTGCTTGCTTGTTTATTGAACAGCAGTAGGACTAGCCGATATGAGGTTCAGGTAGTTTGCTTCAGATAGTCATATCTACAATGCTATACTTTGATGGTCGCTTGTACGTAGATCTTTGTTGTGTTGCCTTTGCCGTCCTGGTTGGATATATAGACTACTCTGTATTTACCTATTTTGTATTACGTTGCTTATTCAGGTTCTTTTTTCTTTGTTTTTTGTAATGTTTGTGAGGTGAAACTGATAAAGCAAAATGTCATGCTGTTTTAAACATTTATTTTAGTATTTACAGTGAAGTTACTGCATAATCAACTGCACACATACAAGAACGCCAATAGCTGTATAGTTTAGTAGATAGATGTCTTGCCGTTAAACTTACCTTTTGTTGTCTTTATAGACTTCCTATTGGTGTTGGTGCATTTGTTGAACTTCCTCCTATCTCTGGGGAGGTTGATATTAATGATGCAAGATTGGCTCAAGAAGTTCAAGACTCAGTAATGAAAGCTTACAACATCCATATAAACGTTAATGATGACTGTGTGGGTGATTTATGTGATCAGGAATATGCACAAGTGATGAATGGTCAGGAAGAAATTGACAGGAAGATAGCAATAGAACAGCAAGACGAGGTCAGATGATAATGTCACTCAGCCGTACAACTCATGTCATAGACTGGTATGTGAAGGAGCTTGCTCGTCATCTCCAACAGAAGGAAAAAGACAAAGCAAGAAAAAGGGAGCAAAAACTATTGCAACAGAGAGAAGAAATGATGAGATTGCAACAACAACATCACGTACAGCAGCAACAACCACTGAATGCTCTTCATTCCAATCAACAGCTCCAACAAGCACCACAGACATTGCAGACTGCCAGTCATGTCACTCAGCATCAGAGAACTACTCAACAGCAACCAGCACCTTTAGTGGCTTCTAGCTCTCCCAACACAGCCAGGAAGCAATCACTTCCAGGAAATCAAACACAGCCACATGAAGCAGCTGGGAGGTCAGCAACAACGCGTAGTGCTTCAGCAACTGAACTGGCTCACACGTCACCAGAACAGCAAGATTCCGCATCCTCTACTGTATTTACTTACAATACAACTTTATCAGGGCAGAAAGAGGGGATGTCTGATGTCCAACTGCTAGCAAAACGCAACTACAAGAGGGGAAGTAGCAAGAAGAAATGACAGAGTGAAGTGAGTATATATCATTCCTGCAATACATTTAGGCGTTGAGTGTAACAAAAATCACTCTATGAATTGCATTAATTTTTGACTATTAATTAGTAGTGACGACGGCATCTTGTAAAATGGTATTTGCAATGACACGTATACAATTACGTTCACTCACTGTTCAGTTGTAGCAAACTGAAAATGAACACGCGGTTAGTAATTGTCCAACTCCCCGGCTGCCCTCGAGTTCTGCTTGTTGTTTGTCTCGATCATGTGACATCACGTGCTGTGCTTGCCATCTTCAAAGCGAATGTTTTGAAGAAGAATGAGTTTGGACGAGAGGAGAGGAAAAGATGTCACGTCGCTGACCGCGCGTTCTGTGCGTACTCGAGCTGAGCTGTACCGCAGTAAATTGCGAGGAGAAGAAGAGCTGAGGAAAGAACAGAAAGAGGCGGAGTCTCGTAAACTTAGAGAAGAGCAAAGACTAGACAGAGACCGACTGTTGCTACAGGAGTCTTTACGCATGATACGTGATGTCAAGTACAGTCCGAACATGCCAAAACATTCTTCTGATTCTTCTCTTGCGCTGAATTCGAAGAGACATGTACAGCAAGTCCCAAAGCTGATTGTTGGCAGCAGTTCTCCTCTTCTTGGCCAACGTCAAGCACCTGAACAACTTTCACAGGAACAACGCAGACACAGCTCAGATGTACCAAGACGGCTGAGAAGTACGTTGGAAGGAGACCTGCACAGAGCAGTCAAGAAAGGTGCTGATGCGAGGTGGGATCGATTTCAGAAGGAAAAGATGAAAAAATGGAGTAGTCTTGATTTGGATATTATGCAGTCAGATACTGAAGGTTTGAGATCAGTGGCTTTCACACCACCACTATTGCAGAGATCACTGGTGCAGAAACATTTGCACACTCGGTCTCATTCTCCCTCTCCTCTGAGAAAGATCAGTGAACCTGCTTCTCCTTTTAGTTCTCCCAAACTATCAACTCGTTCAATAAGCATGGGAAATCTGCCTTCTATAGAAGCGAAGTCATCTGATGCATTGCAACAAAATTCTACTTTTTCTAGCACAGGGTCTGCTAGTGTTCATTTACCTCCCATACATGATAAGAAAAAACATGTTCAAAATAGTGAAACATGAAACAATATGCAAATGTATTTGTGATGATTTGATTATTTTTGTTAATAATCTTGTTAACTTTAGTGTAGTAGATTTTGTATGACCCCATCACACTACTGATTTTCGAAGCTACATGCTGTGTACATGTAGATTTAATTGCTGATTTATGGTAAGCGCATTTTTTCAGTTTATGGTTATTTTATTGTGATGAACAACAATAGATATAATTACTGCATTATCACTGTCTGCTAGTAAATGTACATTAGTAACGCTGCTTTTCGCTATGTAAACAAATTCTAGTGCATGCAAATTAGCTAAATATAGGACTCAGGAAACTCATAAATTCGTGAGAAATAAATTATCCTCGATCTCTTAATTTTAGAGGTATTTGTAAACACAGTACAACGTAACATCTAGGTAGTAAGTCCTTGATGGCGGTTGCTACTTCAATCTGCGGGTGGTCGTGCAAGTCAGAGTGCTTTTGCAAAAGCTGTTATCTTTCTGAGTATCGTTTCATGGTGAAACATACCGTAGAAGCCTTTCCACTGTATAATAATAGTGTTCGAGTTTGTGTAAGTCGTCGCTTCGTTATTTCAAGTGCTCCTCCCCTATAGTATTAGCAGTCTCATATAACTTGAGACGCGCTCCTAGCCGCCCAGATCCTGCGGCCATTGCAGATTCAATGTCAACTCACCAGACAAGCGTGGGGAAAAAAGAGGACAGACTATTGTCATCCTCTGCAAGGAGAAGAGCTCAAGTATTTAATGCTAGAGAATCGTTTCGTCTCAAAGAAATGTGTAGTGCAGTAGATCGAATGAAATATGTTCGCGAGAATGGATATCGGAAAGAGAAGGAAGTCCTAGAGCAGACGTTGACCAATCTCCGATCTTCACACATCACTCTGCCTGACATTGGTGCAGACAGAAAACTGCCACGTTGCGCAAAGCCCTTGACAAGAAAGTCATCCGCCCCTGGACTACTTTTTGGACTTCCACGTGATGTTGCAAGTGCTCGTAGTAGTGTGAGGTCGGTACAAGCAAAGAGGAAGACATCTGAACCAGTTCAGGGCTCAATGATGGTGACACCTCGACGTCAGAGAGCCACAGTGGAGAGTGACATTGACGAAGTGCAAAGAAAGAGTTTCACAAGAGAAACCATTGGGCCCAGACGCTTGTCTGTTGTGAATAGCGAAATGGAATTCATTGAAAACAAACTAAAGAGATCAACTAGCGTACTGATAGACTTGGAAAAGTTGAAAAGTGTTGAAGCAAGAGCAAAGTCACCAAGTAGAAAAAACAGTAGCGTGAGCTTCAATGAAAGCGATGAAGAGCAACATCAACCCACCTAAATGCATGACTTGATATGCATATGGTTGCTATATATGCATGGCAGCTTTGCTCTAGAGATGCTAGCTAGACAAAGCTAGATATTCAGCTACATCATTAACATCATTAACTAGGCATGCATCCATGAGCAGTTCACTGTTGCATGGTATGCTTATATGCAACAAATACATTATTTGGATAATTGATGTTTGTCAACCTGCTGGTTTAGAAAGATGTATTTTTATTGAAATCTGTTGCACAAACTACTCCATGTACATGGCCTGTAGGGTCTGTTCCTAATTGTGGACATGTTCCTAGTTGTGGACACTCCCCAGTAATTTGAGTTACAAACGCTGTTTCACTGGTAACCTGCAACGGAGAGAGAGGGAACCTGTCCGATGTGCGCGCCAATGTCTAAGCTTTGGAACAATACCTGTACGACTAGAGGCGCACAACGTCTGCTAGCGCACTAGCAAATATACGGGATAACGTCTGTGAACAGCCCAAACGGGGGGTATCCTAATTGTGGACATTTTTCTCCGCCACAAAAAGTGACTGGGTCTGAGTAAAAGCTGGACTAGATACCTGAATGGTTGCCTCACAAGCTGGTATTTTTGGCCGCAATCAAAAACCATGTTCTGTTGTGTATCACCACTATTCTGTTAGTTTCTCCCATCACGTTCACAAATTCGAGGTATACGAATCGATCTTTTATTGGATCATGAAAGTGCCCTGATGTTAGTTAAGCAATTATCGAGTACCTTGGTAAAGTTTTGAGCCTAGTTACATTGACTGTAACGTGCTAAAGATGCGCATTATGTGCATATGGAGCGAACGTGTATTTCCAGTCCAGTAAAAACGTGAATATCTTCACTCATACTAGATCTAGACATCAGTAATCTACTGACAATCTAGCTGTATTCACTGCTACTACATCTGGCCACAATATGAAATGAGAACCAACAAAGTAGGTGGAATGTCAATATCAGCGACATTAGTAATCCAGTCAGAATTTGACTGTCTTCACTGCTACTAGATCTGGCAACAATAAGACACAAAATGAAAACCTACAAACTCACCTAGGCTAGGTGGAAGGTCAAAACTACATTGTCTGATATCAATAACCAGCTCCACCAGCAACACAAAAAGATGCTAGAACCACAGTTTACAGTTCAGACGTTCATCTAAACATGATTGATCATCTCCTGCATTGTATCGTAGACAGAACACATGGTTTCTGCAAAATTTGAAAGGCACGACACCATTTTACACAGAGGTGATACACAACAGAACACGGTTTTGATTGCGGCCCAAAATACCAGCTTGTGAGGAAACCATTCAGGTATCTAGTTCAGCTGTTACTCAGGCTCAGTCGCTTTCTGTAACGGAGAAAAATGTCCATAATTAGGATACACCCCGCGTCTAGGCGGTTTACAGACGTTATCCCGTATATTGTGCTAGTGCGCTAGCTGACGTTGAGCGATTCTAGTCGTACAGGTACCGTTACGAAGCCTAGACAATGGTGCGTATATCGGCACATGTTTCCCTGTTTATTCGTGCAGGCTACCGAAGAAATCAGCGATTGCAACTCAAATTACCGGGGAGTGTCCACAATTAGGTACACCTAGCCTACAGCTCTAGCTAGTGCATGGGCACATGCATGGACTTGCCTACTACGAGCTCCTATAGAAATATGCTGTAGTATATATATATATATATATATATATATATATATATATATATATATATATATATATATATATATATATATATATATATATATATATATATATATTATAACAGTCGTAAGCTACGTTCCAGATCGGCACAAGCTATCACACCCTATCAGTCTATGCTATGCTCAGGCTCTAACGCAACAGCAATCCAACAAGTGCTAACAGTCACTTATCTAATTACCTAAGTATATGACACCCCAACGTACGCATGCTCACCAATCTATGTACCAGTCTACCACATATGCGAATGCATCCGTTTTGCGCTACATACAGAATCTGAGATGACATACAGAAGAATGTTGCTACAGTGTCTAGATAGCTCTGTCCGCCCTCGTCAATCCTCGCCGGGAGACTAGGTCAAGGAACGTAGAGATGTTGCTTGTAATTGTACTAGAGCACGAAGCCAGCAGCTGTAAATTATACTATAGCACGAAGCCTACACAAAATCAGTCACGTTCTTTAATTAATGCAACCGATCGACTTAGAAATCATAATGTACAGATTAACTCTCACCGTAACGCACGCGCAGTTCCGCGCCCCACGTTCACCTCTATTTAACTGGCTGGCTGCGCAGAAGGACGAATACTGACTGAGCAATCACGTTGTCGTGGCACACGTTAGCATATGGATAACGTCGCCTCTGTGGCGTGCTGGATGCGACCTGAGCCTCATAAGCCTGAAGAATCAGAATGTTGTGGTAGTGGGTGTGTTCCTTGTGTATTCGACGTTTACGAGCAAGAGATGAGCAAATGGAGAGAGGAGGTGGTTGGTGGTGGACGACATGTACTAGCTAGTTGTACCAGAAGCTGTCTCTCTCCTCTGGAGTTTCGTCATTGTGAGCTAGTGAAAATCAAACAAGAAAGTCATGACACGTGGAGATACGCATTTAGAATACCTCATGACGGAAGTTTGAATCTAAAAATGGGACAACATATTGTGCTCAGGTGTGTCTTTGTGACCTTGCATGGATACTACCTACCATACTCACTTACCTGAGTCATCAGAACCTTCTACATGTACATGTGGTTGATAGGCAAGCACCAGTTGAAGAATACTCTAAATATCGTATAATATATATATATATATATATATATATATATATATATATATATAGGCCCCTCTAGTGGAGGGGTAGCTATTATTTATATTTGAATAAACTATATGTATATAAAAAAAAAATATATATATATATATATATATATATATATATATGGGGCTAGGTGACTCGTTGCTGTGTAGTACTAATAACCACTGTTATTAGCTATATTGCCTGTGTATGTGGTCTTGTCTTTTTTGGTGAAGGCATCGATTATGATGCAAAGTGAGTGTAACAGGATACTTGTAGAGTTACTATATCCTATAATATGTGCGAGCTATAAGGAGATATATCATGCAATTTTCACTGAAGAAAATCGAAAGCAGTAGGCTCTTGGTACAGGAACTGCTTGATGAATTACTTGATCACGCTTTATGACTTCTCAGCTTTTAACACCTCATTGGGTTTGATGTGATATGATTATTTGCTGCTGATGAGTCTAAACCAGGGATACCTTTTGCTGACAATCTAAACATCTGTCTGGGCAAAGAATAGGCACCCAACTTGTAATGCAACAAGGGTCGGTTAGATGTTATTTTGGTTATGACTCTGATAGAAATTTGTTTCTAGAGTTGAGAGCAGGATTATACTAATTTTGGAGTTGTATTAGGAAAAAGACTTGGTTTATACATACATAGTTGATAAGACATTACAATTGCTTAAAGAAACGTAAATATATTTAGTGATAGTAGACTGACATTATAGTTTTTTTACCAGAGCTGTATTAAATGGTGACTGCATTGTCAAATCATACACACCTGTAAGTCCTCTTGAAGCTAAAGGATACTTTGAAGTTATAATCAAGGTAAGACTGCACTCCACATGACAATTGGTACAAATATCTAAGGAATGATTCATATGGTAGCTTAATTAATGTAGAAGTGATAAAAATTGTGAATGTCTCATAATTATGGGTTAATTTATTAGGGAATATACTTTTCATTATTTTTTTGTTTGGAGGGTGGCTGAGCATGCAAGTAGTTTGCTATAGGCCACTGCAGTAGCCAAGATCAGTGTGACACATTTGGTGTATGCTTATGTGTGTGCGTATGTAGCTTTACGAAACTGGTTTGATGTCTCGGTGTATTAAAACATGGCAAGTTGGCAGGACAGCTGAATGGAAAGGACCATTTGGAGACTTTCCTTATGTTCCTAATAAAGTTGGTTTGTATAGATCATCTTTCAATTAACAAGCAGCTGTCTCAAGCCTGATGGTATACCATGGTGTTTGATTGGTAGTATAAACACGTTGGAATGTTGGCTGCTGGAACAGGCATTACTCCTCTTTATCAGGTTGCACGTGGTATTGTTAACAACGAAGAAGACGAAACATTCATACGATTGATATATGCTTGTCGGACTGCAAAAGAAGTTTTACTGAAAGAAGAACTTGATCAACTTGCAGAGTTTTGGAACTTTAGAGTTGTCTATGCTCTGAGTCAGGTAATCTGTCTGTTACCACACTTGTCTTAATTATTGTACTGCCTGTCCATGCACATGCCTGTGTTTGCGTACAATTTGGCTATACAGCTTGTTTTGTTTGTTTGTCCAATTCATTTTAATATTTTTATTTGCTGTCCCAGTGAACCATTCCTTTCCTGTTCTGTTGGTGGGTTATACTGCATATCCGTTAATGTTATAGGATCCTGGTGTTGATCAGATTAGTCGTTATGGTGATATAGTGGTACATGGAAGAATAACAGCAGCATTAGTTTCTACAGAAATGCCACCAAGTGTTTCTGGTACAATAACTCTTGTCTGTGGAACATCTTCATTTAACAAGGACATGATAATCTTTCTACGCTCAATGGGATACATCGACTCAATGTATTTCAAGTTCTGATTTTCTATTATACACACAAACCACTTAATAATTCCAGACAGTATTATGAAACTATAATTATCATGTGGTAATTAAAGAACTGCTAATCAGTAATGCATGCTGAAATGTCAGTAGACTGTTGATGACTTGAATGATGCAGTCATGTTGTACTTTGCCAGTTATGTGAGAATGTGATAATCTAATCAAAGTACAAGTTTATGCACACAAGTACAAACGTTGAGAACGTTTCTTGCATACCACATGATGGACAACAATCTGCTCTAGTTCTCTTGGCATTTGCCACACTTCTTTTGCTAAGTATGGGATGTGGACATGCAATATCAGGACATGCAATGTTCCAGCATGGATCTTTCATAAAACATGGTGAAAAGTCTGCAAAAAGATTGAGGCACAGTTAGTTAGTTCAACACGTGCATGCTTCTGTAGGCCAGTCCTTACGGTTAGGGCATGGTCCATAAGAGACAAATTGTACATGTTTATTTTGGACACACGCTGCTCTCTTGAGCTCACACATATTCCTGAATGTTCGGTATTGTTCTGAACTGGTTTTGCCACAGACTGGTTGACATTTGAAAGTGCAGAGGGGACACGGACATGTTGGCTGGCCATACTTCACTACACATTTTCCATAAGGACACTCATGACCATCACAGGGATTTGGAGGATCTGCAGGTAAATTAAGGATTTCATTATGTCTATACAATCTGTATCGATGTACAGCACTAGTGTGAAAGTGTACATACGTCTGCAGTCATAGAGAGGACAGCAGATTCCATTCTTAGGATCACTCGGATAGACAATTTTGCAGAAATCTGGTGGTGATGCACATCGAACTCCAAGGCATAAGTCATCAATGAGTATGGGTGTAGCAATATTTTCACCGTCTGCTGCTGCTACTTTTCCTGAAAAAGGCCATTTTGTGGTATGGCTTCAACTATCATCATGTTTCAGTATTAAACTTATTACCTTGCACTTTACGGGCTGCCACAAAAACAGCAAGCACAATGATGCAACTCACAGAGTTCCACATGTTCTGATATGTAAACCACAGCAAGCTAGAAGAACTGAACACGCTGTTGTTTGACCTGAAGGCAGTGGCATTTTATACTGAGCTGGTATTGACGTCACGTGCACGTGGGCGGCAATATAGTGACCCTCCATCACTACACGTCACCACATGTAACCAGGTACATCAACAAGTATGGTAGATCATTGTCGTAAGAGTACACGTCAAACACCACCATATGCTGATGTCACAGGAAATACAACCCTGCAACTGTAGTGATATATACTGAGATCATCACGGTAAGTAACCGGTGTAGTCTACCATCTCTATTTCGCCAGTGTGAAGTCACTGGATTAGATAATTTCTACGTCAATGTCGGTCGATTCCTAGGCTTAGGTTGGCGGTGTAGTATTAACGTTGACGTCATTCTCTAGCTTGCCATAGTAAGCAGCCATGTCTCACTAGTACTGTTACGTCTAGACCTTTGCTTGTGATCTACTGCTATAGCTATGCGTCAGATTCTTTGTGAAGTAAAAGGGTAAAAGTCAATGCTTAACTGTGCATCAGATTATATCTATTTGCCTTCCAGCGGAACAGAAATGAAGCACTGACGATTAGTCGCAATCTGTTATAATTATATCTTGTTTTATTTGAACTCTAGGTCTGTCATTTAAGGCACTAAAATACGTGCATTCTCGCTCTAGGACAGTTGATAGTCTGCGTGCAATAATCGCTAAGAACAATTCAGTGTTTAATTAAATTAAATCAGGGGTATGAAAAGTAATGTGTACAAACTACAAATTAGGATTTGAAATGTCTCAGCTTGATTTCAGACAAGCCTTCGCTCAATAAAATACAAAAAGCACGATACAAATAAAATACCCCCATTTTTTGCAATTGGTTTTGTGACCATGTGCATGCAATGCCGTACACTTGTCCTCTCTGGACATTTGTTAAATGAGACAGACCTGCAATATCAGACACATACTATGACCGCATTAGATTGGCTTACGAGTATGAAAGTTCACTTACCAAGAGCTGCAATCATACACGCTTCCCGAGTGTAAGCCTCAACAGGTATAGCAGACTGAAAAATGTGTAGTGATACAACTCCTCTGTCGTCACTCCAGATGTCTCTGATCCTAGCCACCTTCTTACTAGCCTATCACAACATATAACACGCCATAAACACGACACAGCACTGGCAGTAAGATAACAGGCAAGGTACAGATCAGTGGATGCAGGCTACAACAATGAATTGCTCTCCAAAAAAGAACAACCTTATCTGTGATTGCTTCCCTCAGGTGTTGATATGGCCTTGACCTCTTGCCTTTTCCAACATAGAAGATACTTTCTATAAACTGTTTGAAGGATTCAATCTTGTGACAGAGCTCTAGATCTCTCTTTGATCTCTCCAAGAAATCATCAGGCAGTTGACGTGGGTCGATGATGATATAATTGAATGCTGTTTTTAGGATGCCTTCTCTCCAATCTTCTCTACCTGCAAAAGATTGTCTGAGCTGCTCTTCGATATCTGACATCTCAGGAAGTGATTGAGACAGTAGAGTCTGAGACAAGACATTAGGGAAACCTATTGAGTGAGAAAACACATCATGTGCAGATGATGTGTAATCTTAAGTATAAATGTCACATCCTTACTGTGTTTAGAGTTGGATGCCTCTGCTCTTCCTTGCTCTAAACGGTGAAGATACCTTCCATACAACGGTTTCGTTGATGCTGAGAATGGACCCGGATCAACTCCCTTGGTTTTCAAGGCCTCTCGTAACTCTTTATTTGTCATCTGTAATATCGCACTTGGGACTTCACTGCAGCTGCTGTCGTCTTCACCATCTTGCTCCTCAACTTCCTCACCATAACTGATCTCAGGCGTCTCAACAAATAGTATTGTCTCATCCTCTTCTTCATCTGTTTCTGTCTCTTCCATCTGAGACATATAGAAAATACTACTCTCCATTACTAGAGCTGTAGAACATGATCGTAGCCACTTTTCACATGATTGATGTTTGTGAAATGCTGCTACATCTGCTGGAGTATAGCCCTCTTCGTCTTGCATATCCACATCAGCCCCATTACACACCAGCAGATAAATCATGTCCATCCGTCCCCAACTAGCAGCAACGTGTAGAGCTGTACTGCCATCTTGTGCTTGTTTGTTAACACAGGAACCATATGACAATAAAAGCTCAGCAATTTCTTCCTGCAATGGCATACGTTCTCCTCCTACCATCAAATGTAGAATAGGAGTACCATCTGCCAAACAAGTGCTTGGTTTTGCTCCTCTTTCTAATAAGCTTATGATCTCTCTAAAACATAATTGGAGGATCAATAGCTATATCATCAGTCCACCCTTGGGTGCAACAGCTTGGTCCATTACTGCATGCATGCTACATACACTAAGAATTATTTACACCAAAATCTCCCAATAAATACAGGCAACATTGGTGTGTACATTGTCACAAGTGTACAACTTATAACCCTAACTCATAAGAGCATTGACAGCAGTGGCACCTATATATCGCTTGAGAGAGGTTTTCTAAAATATTCTCGATGTATCTCTTGCGCTTATCCCCTCTCTTGGTGCAGTACATGTACAGTGTATTATAGCTGTAGATCTGGTGATCAAAACACAGTAAAACAATCAATTAAACATATACCCTCATGTACTGTCAAAATTAAATTTGTCTCCTAGCACGTACGAGACGTAAAAAGCACCAGATGTCGCTCACAGACCACTGAAAGTGAAATTCAAAACCACAGTCATAAACCTAGCTTTAGAAGTTCTCAACTGGAAGTAAAGTAAAATGAATTCCAATTAGAACTCAACCATCAAGCCCTGAATTGACCGTGGAAATTAAGACTCCTAACATCAGATATTCTACTGCCACAACAAGAACCCTGCCTAATGTAAACTGCTAGCTGTTCCCTAGCATAAACAAAGAATTCCACAAGAGTGTTTCTCTGTTTCCTTCTCAACTTTACAAATCCACAGTCAATGTGACGTTTGCACTTAGATCTAAGCTGGTTATGTGTAGATTGGTAAAATGAGATCGAAAACTAAACAGTCTTAGTTCAAATTATATTACTCAAGCGAACAAAGTTGCATGGCAACAGACGCCACGCAAACTGAATTTGGCCTCTAGATCTGCGTGATTCTAATCGTCGTCGCATCATCCGAAAATTAACACTTACGACATATTTAATTAATGAATAGATTACGCAACCTGATTTCTAGCCTGTTGACGGCGTCCATCAATTGCTTTTCCATCACAATCAAAATACGCGCTCAAACGTACGGGACATGTCTTTGTCGAAACATGCGCATGCGTCGTAACGAAACAACAGTTTGAACACAACGTTCTACACGACAAAGTGAAATTGCGATGAAGGCATGCCATTTTAGGTTTGTGTTATACTGCAAGTAGACTCTATCGCGTGTTGCGTTTTTCTGTAAATTAGCACAGAGACGACATCTCTAGCTCTCTATCTAGTCTATAGCTAGATCTACAAACTAATTTAGCGGTTTTAATAAGGAATATGTGGTCACGTGAAACAACAGTTACTTTGTGCAATTTTAGATAAATTCAAGTAACGCCTAGAAACAAAGTGGCGTCTAAATTCGTAATTCGATCTAAATTAGGAATTTAGTTTTGCGAAGTACTGCACTTCTGTGGAAGCGAGAGTGAAAAAGCACAACTTCAGTTATACTAGTACGTATAGTCAACTAACAGAGACGGGTATATGATCGACGCTGTCACTGTTTAGTTAATTATAATCATTTGTGTATATACGTAACACTGTTATTAATAATTATTAATTAAATCACAGGAAAAGACAATACAGCGCAATTGCGTGCACACGAAAGTTGAGCCTTACGGCTTCATTAAAGAACCTGAGCTACAAGCTACGGCCTTGCTCTAGACAACAAGTGACAATGCCTTACATTAGTTTTGATCGAGATACATTAATTTGTAGCAAATTCTGTTGCTTCATCCATGCTGATTGCATTCTCGCCACCAGTAAAGACCACACATTGCTCATTATAGCTGGTGTCTGCAGAGTTTTCAGTCTCTTCTCTCCGATAACCTTGACTGTTGAAATCTGTTGTTATGTCAGTGTTCCAATCATCACTCATGATGTGACTTCCACACCTTCTTTTTACCCAATTAACAAACTTGTCACTGGACAACGTGTATAGTATAGGATTAGTAGCAGCATTTATTGGCAGAGTCAGTATGGTGACGTATGCAGTCACTTCGTAGGAAATGACTTCCAGTGCTGGATCAACTGTCAGAGCAATGAATGATGGTAAATAACAAATGATATCGACAGTGACAATAAGAGCCAGCCGTTTGACTAATCGCTTGTATGTCTCATCTTGATTCCTTGACTGTCCTTGTGCATATCCTCGACCATGCTTCAAAGTGACATAGGCAATGTATATATACATGGTGGCTGACACCAGGATGGCTAATGTGTATGCAGTCATCAGTGGCAAAGCAAACTCGAAAACGAGTTCTTGCTGCACAGCAAGTGGCAAACAGATGCCTGACCACAGTCCCCTTGGGTCATCAGCACCTTGTAGAATCAGTGGAATTGCAGCAACAGCAGCAGCAGCAACAACCTCTACAGCCAACAGTACAAGCACAAATTTAGTGTTGCTTGATCGGCAAGAATTTCGAATAGCCAGTACAGTTGTTGTTGCCATAGTGATCAAGACACTGACTGACAGTTGAGTGCTGAATACAGCGAGATAGCTAGCCAGTTTGCACCATGGACTGTATGTCCAGTCAATGGCATATAAAGCATACTGGTAGTCGAATAGTTGGTCAGCTAACACGATAATTAACAAATAGATGCCCGTGCATAGATCTGCAATTGCCAAAGTGATGATCATCCAACTAGTAGGATGTGAAGCACGATATTTGCTACGTAGAAGCCTCACTCTCCAAATCATAACAACTATATTTCCAAAAATAGCAAGAGCAGATTCCAAACCCATAACAGCTTCAAGTCCATCTTGACTCACTAAGTTCCGACACGATGCAGTGCCAGCTAATTCTTTATCACATTGGCAGTTTGATGATGGAACTGACTTTGGTAGTTTCTTTTTCTGACCACCAGAAAATGCTATGCAGCAAGCAGCACACTGATAGGCTGAAAGAAATCGGAAGTTTGGAGTTTGTTGGAAGTTGTCTGGATCAAAATATGTGATTGGATTATTCGTAAGCCAAACACCTTTCAGATTGGAGCAGCTGTGGATTGCCTTTGATTGTACCGACTGCATGTCAGAATTGTTAGAAACATCTAGATACCTGAGTGATCGCAAATGTGCAAATGCTCCCACTGGAAGGGTTTTTAGCGAACAGGAGCTCATATTGATCACGTGCAGTTTGTTCATGCCATCAAAAACATAAGGCTGTAACACTGTGATTCTGTTTTGATCTAATTCTAGTTGTCGGAGTCGAAACGGCTTTGTTGAGTTACAGCTACCAATCACATCTTCTACTGCAGTCACTTTGGTATGAGACACACTCAGATATACCAGTTTTGGAAGTGTTGCAATGACATATTGCAGGGAACCACCAATTCCAGTTGATTTGAGATCTAAATATGACAATGATGGATTTCCTTGTAGTGCTGATACATTGGTCAGGCTGGGATTCTCTCCTAAATCCAGAACTTCTAGGTTAGTCATTCTTTCTACACCATCAATGTTTGCAATTCCATTACCGTCTGCAATGAGATATGTCAAGTTTGTCAAATTGCTCAGAAGACCAAAGTTAACAAAGCATGTGTTGCCAATGTTTAGTTCATTAATATTGTGACTCTGCTCAATCCATCTAACATCCGTAGCCTTGTGAACTTTGTTATCACAAAAATATCTAGTATCTTGAATGTGCAGTGATTTGAGAGTTGAAATGTACTGAAGGAAGGCCAGGTTGAAGTGCAACTGTCCATTGACATGAAGATGTGAAATAAGTCGATTGTTGTGAAGAAATTGCCAATCACGAATTGCAACAGAGCTGTGAGGAGCAGCTGACACATCCACACTCCGTAACTTTGATGCTGTTGATGTAAAGTTGTGTAATGGATTATGTGAGGCATTCAGATGCTGAAGAGAAGATGGAACCATTTTGTCTGTGATATTCAGCACGCCTGTCTGGCTTATATTCAACATGTTCAGATTCTTCCACTTAGAAAAATCTATGAAATCAAGACCATTTGTTGTGGTTCCAGTCAAATCTAGAAACTTGAGGCCCATTTGTGATGACAAATTGGACAACTGATTTACGTCAGTCAGACAAGAGTAGCTGAGATCCAGATGTCGGAGATGTCTTAGATTAGGTCTAGTCAATGTGTTTAACGACACCTTCCTGCAGCTCTCTCTATTGCTGTTTGACCATTCGCCAGTGATGTGACTTAGTCGTAGTATCTCAAGTTCTGATGCTCCAGCAAGAAAACTTAGATTTGAAAGCAGAATGCCACTCATATCCAGCTCTTTGAGCTTCACCGGCAGGTTGCATGATGACAGCATACTTCTGTTGAGGAATGTTGCAAATGGAAGAGAAAGTCGTTCCAGATTGGGAAACAGTGAGCTGTTGAAGAAAGCACCTAGATGTGGCTGCCATATTACCAGACTTCCTAAATGAAGACGTTTGATGTTTCCACTAACATTTTTTGTGATCAATGGAGACAAGTTAGTGATGAGGGTTTTTTGTAAGTCAAGCTCTGTCAAATTTTGGGGCATATCAGAAACACAATGCTTGTTTCTACCCGTTTGGAACAGTGTGCTTAGATTTCTCACTGGATTTCGAGCCACTCTTAGAGTTTGTAGAGCTGAAAGATTGCAACCAATGAATGACAGACTGGTGATGCCTCCATTACTTGAAAGGTCAAGGTGTCGAAGAGACTTGAATGACTGCACCGGAATAACTCTGTGAAGAGTTTTGTCTTTGATGCAACAACTTTTTAGACGCAATATTCTGAGACCACTCAAAGTGGCATTGGAAATAGAGAACTCGTCAGAGTACAAATTGAGACAATTGTCACTCAAATCAATTTCAGTAAGGGACGGTATTGTGGCCAGTGGACTCACATCACTCAGAAAGTTAGAGTTCATTGTTATTGTCGTCAAATTGGTGAGTCTCATCCTCTTCAGCTCAGTGATATCCTCAAGCTGATTCTCTGACACGTTCAATTCTCTAAGACCAGGGAACATCGTCAAATTTTCCAGCGTTTTCAACAAGTTTCTAGACAAGTCCAGACGTTGCACTTCTTTGGGACGATCTAGACACGTTGGTATGCTTTCTAGATTGCAGTCAGCGCAATTGACGTGAACATCCTTACTGCGTTGCACTTTACAGCAAGCGCATTGCGCTTCATTCCTAATCAAGACATTCGTGGTCGGACAAAAAGACCAGACAGTAGACAATGTGAAGTAGAAGAAGCAAATGACTTGCAACCATCGTGTAGCGCCATCCATCGCTATCTCGAAGACGCGGAAGTTCGGGGAAACTCAATCTTCTATGTCCTCCCACAGGTAACGCGAGCGTATGCAGTCTGTTTGCGATTCAGCTAATGCGTGTGTATATACGTACGTGTATTTTACCAGTTTCCGGTTGGCAAATAATTATTAGGCCGAGATTCTCCGTTTAATGACCTATAGCCATCGACCTTATTCCCAACACCGTTTACAGCAAATCTATGGCACTTTCTGTGTATACTGTTTCATCCCCACCTGATGAGTTCAATTGAACTTCCGGAATTAGGTCAGTATGTACATCAATGTTTTGGTGAAACGAAAACTAATTCGTGAGATTACTTTCGGCAGCATGCATCTCTAGACTGTACGAGTAGTCCTCTTTGCCTTTCTAATTATCAGATCATAAATGCAAAATCCAGAGGTTGATGTGTTCTAGGAGCTAACGCGCTTGCAAACCAATCCCGGAAAACCCGTTTGTTGTACATGTTCTTTTATGTTGAAATTGTTTTTAATTAATGACAAGCCGATATAAACACTATGGAAGTGTCACATGGCACAGGTCTACATACAAAATTCACACAACCAACTGGTGCAGCAAACAAGAAGTAAAAATGCAAGCTTATGATTATAACTATAAACACCATGTTGTATAACCATGGCTTGTACAGTTAGATGGTAGAGTCCATGAGCCAGGTAGCTGCTCGATCAATTTTCCACTGGCAATGTTCCAATGCACGATGACATTTCTCATAAGTGCTCCCCTCTAGTCCAAGATCAAGCATCTGAATGACTCTAACGTTTTGAAATGCCTCTTCAACATTCCAGTTGCATTCAACCAATTTGGATTCGATGTCTGAATCTTGAACGTCAGGCAACTTAATCCGAAGTCTCTCCATAAGAATTGACCTCTCTTGCGATGTTAATTCTTCTCTATTGTATGAAATGTCCTTTGGGAGTTGCACAAAAGGATGTGGGTGGTGGTCGTGGTCTAATGAAGGAGCATGAGAATGCTGCCCTGGCTGATTGTTCATTGTCCGATCACACTCATAGCCACCATTCTCTGTGTACAAGTCAAACTCTGGATGTCTAGCAATCTGCGATTGTTCTGTTTCAGGACGATGAGGTACAATTTGACTTCTGGTAGGCACGGCTGGGTAGACTCGCTGGCTCAGTGTATCTCCAAGCAACGCAACTTGATGCTGCTGTGAAAAATCAGTAAATGGTGGAACATGACTTGCTTGAGGTTGATGAGTAATTTCGGTTGGGTGCACTTGGATGCGACGAGCCTGCCCCATTGGTTGAAATGGAGGCGGCTCTACTGGTACATTTTCACCCAAAGCTAATCTCATTGCCCTTTCTTCAGCCTGGTGGTCATGAGAGTCAAAAGTTTGTGGATTCTGACGTTTCATTGGGACATACTCTTCTTCTGGAGTGCAAAGCTGTCTACCAGGTCTCATACTCATGTATGGTTTCTGACCAATATCTGGTGATGTCACAGACAACCTGTCCACAAATAGCAATCCAGTAAAAAACAAAATACAACATAAATTGTACTTACTTTTTCAGCTGTGAATCTAAGGGTATCTCGTTAGCAATGGTTGCAGCTGTTTCCTGTGTTGTGTCACCTAGATGGACTACACAATCTTTAGGAAATATACCAACTTCAAATGCTTGGTTCTGGCCAAAGTAACAAGAAGAACTATAACAAAACAATGACAATTCAATGAGAGTGCATGAGCTCTACTGTATGTGACATACTCCTCCTCTATCACAGTTACTATTTCATTCTTCCAGACTGATAATCTCTCTGCTCCTGCAGCTTTTCCATTGTAACTCTGTTTGACTTGCATTTTGATGGGCATGCATGCTTTCAGATGACGTTCAATGTGTGGAAAAGTGGGTCTGTCAATAGGATTGGCTTCCCAGCATCTCCTGACAATCTGCCATACCTTAGAAGGGCAATCATTTGGCTTTTGCAACCGACCATTGCTCGGCTGTCGAACAAACCGGAAGACCTGAAACATGTTACATTTTATTGCTGTTTTATTTTTTATTTGCTACAGTATGGTATTCAATAATCTGTTTGTCTGCCTGCCCCACTGTCTGTCTGTTGTGTTTGCCTGTCAGTTAGTTTGTCCATCAATGTACAAATGTACACGACCTGTACTGGTGACATCTCATCATATGGCTCAGCGCCATATGAAAACATTTCCCACAAGGTAATCCCAAAACTCCAGACATCTGAAGCTGTTGTAAATTCTTTTTTGTCCAGTGCTTCAGGCGCAGTCCTACAGCAACAAAAGCATAAGACACTTGGCACATAAACACTTTAACAATTTCAATATTGTCATCTCTTTACCAGGCAATAGGAAGAACACAATTTCTTGACATGAGATACGTATGTTCACCTTGATTGGCTGCTCGTGTTAACCCAAAATCACTAATTTTCACCTAAACAAACCAAACTGCCTTAGTTCTTGTGGTTAAAATAGCTTTTGTTGTGCCAATAACAACGTAAGTTTTTACATGTGACCTATTCTTATGAGCTCATAAGTTTGTCTACCTGATCCTCGCTTGTCAACAGAATGTTCCTTGCTGCAAGATCACGATGAATGTACTTCTTTTCTTCAAGATAAGCCATGCCACATGCAATCTGACATGAGAATTCACACAGCTGATAGATATACACTTTACGAGGAACAGCTCTCAGAAAATCAACTAGACAACCAAGAGGTGCCAGCTCGGTCACCTAACCAACAATCTAGATTAAACGATTGCTGAAACTGTTGTAATGAGCTGTTTACCAGTCTGTATGGTTCAGAGAGCACAATGCCATAAAGGCGAATAATATTGTCATGCTGAATCTGGTGCATCACATTTGCCTCCTTCATAAACGCATCTTGCTCTTGTTTGCTTCGTCTCTCATCCAAACATTTTACAGCAACAGGAATCTAAACAGAATTTGTCTATTGCGTATCAATTAATTACACAAATGTAGTACAAAACACTAAAGAACAGCAGTGTGTTTCCACTGTCAATGTAGTAAAAAGACAAACACATAGAAAAGACAAGTGTTGTATTAAGGTGTAAATCATTGTCTGCAAACAATCACTGCAAATTACCATGATGTCTATAGCTCTTCCATTTCTTGTATGCCTTAATTCTTTGTTGTCCATACATACATACATACATACATACATGCATGCACACTATGTTTTAAGCCCTGTCCACACTAGACCAGAATGGATCGCGATCCGATCGGGATAGCGAGCATCCACACTGCACTTTGAAAACGCTACCTCTGCCTCATTTTCGATATCACGTGACTGACGACCGATGTGTACGTGTCGCTTCTTTGCTTGTGGAAAGCGTTGATACAGCGACGTACGGTGAGCGAGAACAAAGAAGAGTGAGGAGTGTTAGATGCTCCGACTACACGCGTAGCGTACTTGAAGGTAATGCCCACTATTTCTAATTGGATTCAACCGATCACGATCAAAACCACCTCGCAATGTGGATTGGATTTATTGCGATCCAGTTGCAAGTGTGGACAGGCCTTAAGTTACCTTGTCTTTATGTTGATTCTATCATCAGTCTTTCTGAAATAAATGTAATCCACCCATCCGTCCATTCTGTGTTCATCTTGTCTGTCTGTCTGTCTGTCTGTCTGTCTGTTTGTCTGTCTTTTTCATATATTTCCATAACTAATGCTATTACAACCAAAACTATTTAAAACGTCCTGTCTGTCCATCTGCAGTCAGTTTTGCCAGTTAGTCCAATTTCATCTGAGTAACTTGAAGTTCTGTCATTGTGCTTGTAAAGGTAACTAAAGTACCTCCATATCTTGCTTTCTCCAAACTCCACGGTTCACTCTTCCAAACTCCCCCTTCCCAATTTCCTCAGCAATGTCAAGTTCATCCATTGCAATAAGGCACACAGTTGTGATATTTTGTTTGCTGGTTCTCAAAGGGAGCAAATGAGCATCTGCTTTATCCCTAGGATATGAGTAACGCTGCCCCCTCCCCATGTCAACAAAATGTTCTTCCTCCTCAGCAAACTGTCCCTCTTTCAAATCTGATTTTGAATCTTTCTTCTTACTCTTTCCAAACTGTTATTGAACAAGCAAGTCAATAAACCGTTATCGATTGCTGTGTGCGTGCACACACACACACACACACACACACACACACACACACACACACACACACACACACACACACACACACACACACACACACACACACACACACATACACATACACACACAATGGCAAATGGATAAGGAGCTGCGGTTAAACGGTAATGCCCCAAGCCAGATGGCTAGTTCCTGTGCAGGAGCTATGGGCCGTGCTAAGCAATCTCCTGGAGCCTGGCCGGGTGCTCGCAGGAGCACCGGCTGCTTGTCCAACTGTGGTGTGGGCACCCGAAGTCCCACCCAGACCCAGAGGCTGATGGACTTCGTCGCAGTCAGAGGCCTTTGCCACCTCAGTCAAAGTCCAGGTACTCATTTATACTCATGAGTCGAGAGAAGCAACTGTGTGCTAGTTTCTTGCCCAAGGAATTATGCCATAGCTTGCCATCACTGTGACTTGAACTTGCAACCCTGCAAGGTCCCGGATGTTTCCATTCTCCAAACGCACTCTCTAACCAATTGTGGCACACACACACACACACACACACACACACACACACACACACACACACACACACACACACATTTTTGTCAGCACCAATTCTTCACAAACCTTACCAACAATACGTTATGGCATTCGTGGTCTATTAATTAATTAAGGGTTCAACAGTAATAACACTGTACATTCACTCGTACACTATACACAGAACATATATTCACTGAGCACTCTAGCTCACTGATAACCAACGCAACACAACACTGACTCACTGCAAACTAAAACTACTAGCCTAGCATGCAGTAACTGGTTCTATCTAACCACGCCTACTAAACCACGCCTACTAAACCACACGTTTGCTATCAATCTTATTTTCATACCACTTTGGAAAATATCTTTTTAGGTCCGTCTTTCTTCTTTTTCGTTCCCTTTTTGTATTTTTCATAAGATCTTTTGAGTCTGCGCAGTTCGATGCTCGTCAGGCCAATTCCAACCAAATCTTCGTCTCCTGCATCTTCTAGGTGTTGCACTCTCTTCACTCCAATACCTATCAGCTTAGCCTGAAATGCGCCCAAATCAACGTCAGGCGTAGCGAGAAATTCTTGTAACGTCATTTCCTTATCCATTCTACTAGCATCCGGGTCCTTTGGTAAAGTCCCGTAGGTGTGTTTGAAAGCGCGCTCTCATGCAGTCGCAGAGGCGAAATCTTCCAATATTTTCAGCCAGAAAGAGCTTGTTGGACGAGATTATGGGTCACAATTGTTTGATAATTATTGGAGAGACTGGCAGCGGCAAAACAACTCAAATTCCTCAAGTAGAGAAACAAATCTGCTCACGTCTGTCATTTCTAGTAGTGAAATGCATGTTTTCAGTATCTCTATGAAGCTGGATTGTCAAAGAATGGAGTAATAGCTTGCACACAGGCAAGTAGATAATTGTAATCTAATTATATAAATATTATAATTTAATAATATAATTGTTAAATATTTTTATATAATTTAAATATGTTTTATATATTTTCTATCATTAGACGTTACTAACAGAATTACATTCGTATATAAACCTAAGACTTGATTATGCTTTAGCCTCGTCGTGTTGCTGCTACAACAGTAGCAGAGAGAGTTGCTGCAGAAATGGGAGTTCGTCTCGGAGCTGAGGTGAGACTACTAAACTTTCTGTGTAGCAGATGTAAGCCTAACCTTGATCAACATAAACATGTTTGCATTGTTACTAATTAGTGTGTCTGTCGTTTTGCAGGTTGGATATTCTGTTCGTTTTGATGACTGCTCTTCTTTCCAAACAAGAGTCAAGGTTGTCTGCATCTTGTCACATTTAGGATACCATACTCGCTCGAGTATGCCCCCACCCCAGTGGTTCGTCAGGATCAAGGGTAACGTATGGGTTGGGGCCTTGCTCAGAAAAATAACACCTCTAGGTTATATTCATTGTCAGAATATAATAGCGCTAAACCTTGAAGTCTCTTTGCCTCTGCATCCCTATCATGGACACACTTTCTGTCAGTGCCATATACTCATTTGCAGTCTTGGACACAACAGATCGACAGCCAATTAACGCCAATTGACAGGCTTTACGGTGTGAAAATCTTAGGATACTGGGCAAAGTAGGGGATGGGAGTTTGCTCAAGCCCTGGGCTATACTCACGCAAGTATGGTATTTATTGGCATTTTCTCACATATTGTTTTCATCGATTAGTATTCGCTAAGTAGTTTATATATGGTATAATCTGAGTCGGGTCTGTTTGATGGTAGGTGATTATGTTGTGGTCTGTTTTACAGTACATGACTGATGGAATGTTGTTAAGAGAAGCAATGACAGATCAAAATCTAATGAAGTATGACACCAATTGTATTTCACATTTTAATATGTTTAAACATTTTATATTACATTAATATTCACTAAAATGTCAATGCTACACAAACTTGCCAGTTTCTCGATCAAACGTGATCTGCTTGTGTCACATGCATATTACTTGTCTAGATACAGTGTTGTGATATTGGATGAGGCTCATGAGAGAACTCTACACACAGACATTCTCTTTGGAATCATAAAGGCAGCTAAAGACAAAAGAGCAGCAAAGCAACTGAAATCATTGAAGGTGAGCAGGTGTAACAGTAGTCTCGCATATTCTCAGCAAGCTACATCCTACTTCTTTCCTTGCTGTAAGTATGACAGGTTTAGCAGTGAGTTAGTTTTCTAGGTGATTGTCACGTCAGCTACTCTGCACGCTGATCAGTTTTCTGTATTTTTTGGTGGAGCAAAAGTTCTCTACATTCAAGGACGTCAACATCCTGTAGAGGTCAGTAATGAACTGCATAGCTGTTTTAGTTTCTAATTCAGTGTGACCTTGTTACTGTATTTATTGGTCTTTATTCTGACAGTTAGTTGTCTTTTTCCTTGTTCATCTAATTGTCACTTTACTAGGTTTTTACATTGTGGGTTATTTGCCTGCATGTCTAGCACCTACTTGAGGAGTTATCTGTGTGCCGTTTTCTTGGTCAGCTGGCTTCTTTTGCATAACTAAATTGATGCAAATGTTGTTATGCTGTTTAGGTGTTTTACACAGATGAAAGTCAAACAGACTACTTACGGGCTGCTGTTGTTTCTGCTTTTCAAATTCATCAAGAGAAGCCTCCACAGTAACCATATAATCCACTACACTACGAGTCACCACATACATAATCATCACATTTACTTCTTAGTGGAGATATCCTTGTTTTCCTAACTGGACAAGATGAGATTGATACAGCTTGTAGGATTATAAAAGATTGCCAGCGTTACCTCCCATCAGGTTGGCACTTTCAGTGTAATTCTGGTTGATGCATACTTAATGCTTATTCTATGAGTCAATCGTAGGTCTTACATGACGTTGAATGTAGACATTCTATTTCTTTAGATTGTCCTCAATTGGTGATATGCCCATTCTATGCAGCTCTTCCAAGTAAACATCAGACAAGAGTGTTTTCTCCTACTCCATCGGTGTGATGACATGTTGTCCTACTGTATGAAGTGTTGAGGTCATGCTGTTGATTGTGTAAAGGGTTGTCGTAAGATCATTTTGGCTACAAACATTGCAGAGACGTCTATCACTATACCTGGTGTCAAGTATGTTATTGACACAGGAATGGTTAAGGCAAAGTGAGTGTCAAACTGTCAGAAATAGCTTAAATTTTGAGCCTCAAAGAGACACACCATACTTTACACACACACACACACACACACACACACACACACACACACACACACACACACACACACACACACACACACACACACACACACACACACACACACACACACACACACACACACACACACACACACACACACACACCAGTTGTACATCTACTGTATATTGTAGTGTGCCTTAAAAAGATGTTCAGAGATGGAAGGACTTTATCAGTGGGGTAGAAGTATATGTATGTGCAGCAATGAAAACTTGAAATCACAATTGTGTTTTCTGCATTTGTGTGTGTGCGTGTGTGTGTGTGTGTGTGCGCGCGCGCACGCACGCGCGCGTATGCATGTTGTCCAGTCTACATTAAGTGCTGGGTTTATATAAGTAAGTTCATCACTCCAAGATCTTGTTAATTGATGTAAGGATTTGTGTAGGAGTTTTGACCCTCAAACTCAACTGGAGCTGCTGACAGTGCGGCCAGTTTCTAAAGCTCAAGCAAGACAACGGCTAGGACGGGCAGGACGAGAAGAAAGGCACACAATAATTGCTCATTTTGTATAGGCATAGATGGTGTCACTAACTATATTGTTGTTGTGTTATAGTGGTGTTTGCTATCGACTCTTTACTGAGGAATCATTTGAATGTTTAGCTGAGCAGACTGTCCCAGAAATACAGAGGTTATGGCAGTTGGTTTATCTGAGTTGTAGCAGCAATGTTCTGACTTTGAGGTGTCGGCAGATGCAATCTTTCAACTGCAGTCTTGGAACTACTGGCTGTTGGTGTGTCTGATGTATTAGGATTTGATTTTATGGACAAGCCGTCCAAACAGGTAGACGTATTAACACTTTGTGGTTAATTAATTGGTCAACACACACACACACACACACACACACACACACACACACACACACACACACACACACACACACACACACACACACACACACACACACACACACACACCAAAAGAATTAAACACAAATGTCAGCATTGTTTGAGATACTGTACTGTACAGAAAAAGAATAGAAATTACAGCTGCACATAGTATGTTGCTGGCAATTGTATTTGATGGTTGCAGGCTCTACAGTCTGCTTTGGAACTTTTATGTTTGCTGGGAGGAGTGGAGAAAGATGAGAAATTACAGGCATGTGGAATGATAATGTTTGAATACATGTTTGTGTTTTCACTTCATGTATGGTGTTGTTGTGCAGCTGTCAGTGCTAGGGAAAGAAATGTCTCGTTTTCCTATTGATCCAAAGCTAGCCAAAGTAGTGCTTACAGCTAAGAATTTCAATTGCTTGTAAGTTTGTATGTTGAGAGGTAGCCAATGCAAGCCTCCAGACAAATAGACAGACACATTGTATAGTTAGCTAGTATTTTGTATACAACACTCAATCTGATGTAGTGGTTACTCTCAAAGACAGCGATATGAAAGACACATAAGGATCGAGTGATAGACAAGCATACTCAGTATATAGGCAGGCAGATACACAGGCACATCAACAGGTACACAAAGGGATGGACCAGCTGACAGACAGACAGACAGACGGAGGAGCAGACAGACAGACAGACAGACATCTTATGTAGCACTTTTTTCCTTTTTACGATTTAGAGAGGAAGCAGTCACTATTGCAGCTTTAATGTCATCTGATTCTGTATTATACAGCCCACCTGGCAAGGTAGAATGCTAGTTTGTTAAATCTCTGTTGCTTACATTAGACTTTTTGAGATAACATTTTGTTGTTGTGTACAGCAAGGAGAGCTAGCTTCTCAGGCACATCAAAAATTTTATTCAAGTGAAGGTGATCATGTGATGTTGCTAAACATCTATCGTGCGTTCAAAGCAGCATCAAACAATGTGAGCACAGTAACAAGTGTAACACTGATTTTACAAACTGCTGTGTGATTTGCGGATAGGGATGGTGTAATGAACATTTCATCAACAAGAGAAACATGAAAGTGGTATGGTATTCTTGTAGGATAATGACAGCTCACAGTAATCATGCATAGTTGACTAACATTTCAATAATTTTTACTGTGGGTTCTAGAACAAAAGGAAGTGAGGTATACTGGTAAACGTGCTGGCTTTCACTCATTAGTTGGTCTAAAGCCTTAGCTTAATGTTGACCTACAGTATTGCTTGTGTTATCATCGCATACAGTATATCTAGCATTTTCTCTGTTTAGTTTTCTTATTTGTTAGACAGTTAACCAAGGCACACTGCCATACAGTATGAATAGGTATTTCGTAGCCTGATGTTTACACTAATCTTTGCCATGCATTGTGAGCATTGTTAGTTGCATTAAAGATGTTTTCTTGAGGCTTCAGCTGTTGCTGCTTCTGCTAATTCTCAATTATTCAACATTACCATTTATTTGGAAATTTTGTTTGCACATGCGGTTACTAATATCATTTGCGTTTTGCAGGTTAGTGATGTGAGGCAGCAACTACGACGAATTTGTGAACAATTGCAACTGCCATTTGAATCATGTCATCAGGTAGGAAGAAATTGGAAAATGTGAATTGTTGTCTCAGTGCAGCAGTTTGTGTTGTTGCAGGATACAAGTAAACTAAGGTCTCTCAGTGATATATAACATGTCTAGCAGTTGTACAATCAGTGGTGTTTGGCAGGCAATGTTTGACATCTGGATTCTTTGTCAATGTTGCAGAATATCAGAAAGAAGGGCATTACATTACGGTAAGGGATCAGCTATCTGTAATTATCACAAGTACCAACGCTGAGGGAAATATTGCTTACAAGCTGGCAGAATGATGATTCACATCAAGTAGCAGCATTGTCAACACATGTTAGTTAAGTTTGGAATCACATGTTAGGGTAAACCTGTTGAGAGATGAAATACATAGGCAAGTGATTAATTTCAACTCCAATTAGCATGTTTGATCGAAATAGGGTAGTGGGTATCACTACAGCATGGGCCAAACAAATATTGTATTATACGTGCTCTTTGTGTACACTTTAGTAAATAGAAATGCCTTGAAGATAGAATGTTGACTCTTAATTTTCACTGCATTACAATATTGTAGATGAAAGTAACTACAACTGCTGTAGTAGAGTACATTATGAAGAGCAGAGAGCACACCATTGAGTATCTATCAATACAATATGCCAAGTTGTTGTTGCAGGTAGGAGCAAGACAGCCTGTTGCCATTCATCCATCGTCGTGTCTCTTCCACAAGAAACCAGCTGCCCAGTACTTGTTGTACAATGAGATTGTCTACACATCTAAATGTTACATGAGGTCTCGCTGCAAGTGCTAATTTTATGTATTGATATTAACAAATTATTGTAGGAACGTGTCTGTGATTGACAGCAGTTGGCTGCACCAGGTTGCCCCCTTATATTTTCGACCGAAGCTAACAAAGAACTTGTGACAATATATGCATCCGTTTTAGTAGATATTTATTATTTAATTAACAAGAACGCGATAAATGTTTGTATGCTTTTCATGTGATTGTGTGCTCTGGTTTGTATACATAGATGGAAAGTAGACTGTTCCTTATCTTGACATCTCGTTTCTGCTTCCTACTTTAAACTTACTAATTATTTTGACAATACAAGTGCAGTGCCCTTTACTATATTCTTTCTTGTAGGACTGAAGCCGTATATGTACATCTCTATATATATGCAAACCTACTGTGCACGTGGGTTATAGTATGGCTTTATAACTTCTTATAAATGGGTATGAGAGCTTTATAACCCATTATGAATGGTTATAAGGGCTTTAGGGAATCGAAACCAACAAATAACTGAATCAGAATAAAAGGGAGGGGTCACGTCACGTCGACATCAGGTGATGTTGTACGGGAACTTAATTAACAGCGTTGCCTTACCACGTGCACTGGCTACCGTGTTGCAATGTCCGTTAGCAATATAGAACGGCAACATTCGGAGGAGCGGTCTGTTGTGACGAAGAAGCACCATGGCCAGAAAATCAGCAACAAGATTAGAAAGAAAATGCAAAGAGGAGAGAAATTCTTCTCGCTCGAGTTTTTTCCTCCTCGTACAGTCACTGGAGCCATCAATTTGACGTCTCGATTTGACAGAATGGGGCTAGGAGGGCCACTGTTTTGTGATGTGACGTGGCATCTTGCTGGAAATCCATCAGGAGACTCGGAAACTTCGTCGATGACTATCGCGAGCACGGCACTCAACTACTGTGGTTTGGAGACAATGCTACATCTGACGTGCACCAATGCGACGAAAGATGATATCACTTTGTACCTGAAGAAAGCCAAACGACAAGGAATTCGCAACATTTTGGCTTTACGAGGAGGTGTGGCTCCATTGTTACCATGGTTACTGGCCCATGTAAGTTAGTAGTTCTTATAGATTCTACAGATGGTGGTGAGTGGAAAAGTCAAGAGAATGGCTTTTCCTACTCTACAGATCTTGTTCGTCACATTCGAGAGCAATTTGGTGATTATTTTGGAATCTGTGTAGCAGGTAAGCCTGCAAATCTCGTTAGCCTTAGAATATCCAAACTTGTTTTGAAATGCTTGAGGACACCTTGTGATGTGTATGACATTGTTTAATTAAACACCCAGTTCAGTTGTGGCTAAATGCTTTTGCTATACATTATACATACTGACTGCCATGCTGTGTGTTTTTCATGGCTAATTTACAAACAGACACCAAAAAGACTGGGCAGTTGATCACATATTTACCGAATACCTTTTGCTGCCAATTGTTTGAGCATCTCTAGAGGACGTGTACAGTTTGAAACTGCGTAGATTCACAGACATTGTGAAAGGACAGATGCAAGAATTCATGCAGATAGTCAGGCAGCTAGAAAAGAACATCAAGCTTCTCAGAGATAAACAATGATTGTAGTTACTGGATGTTATTGATTCGAAGTTGCATGACTTATTCCAGGTTATCCAAATGGCCACCCTGACTGCAGCAGCTATGAGGAAGATCTTCAGCATCTTAAAGAGAAAGTGGATGCTGGTGCTGATTTCATAATCACTCAACTCTTTTTTCGCTCTGAAGTTTTTTTCAAATACGTGCAAGACTGCAGAGCTCTTGGCATTACTGTGCCAATTATTCCAGGTGTCATGCCCATACAGGTAAATCCATGTGGCTCACTGTTTGCTGTTATTTCAATGTTGCATTTGCTAATTGTGTTATTTCAATGTCACATTTGCTAATGGTTTTGTCTTTATTTTTGTTTATGATGTTTACGATGGTAGGGCTATGCATCTTTACGGCATCTAGTTCAGTTATCCAAGTTGGAGGTTCCACATGAAATTCGAGATGCTGTTGAGCCAATCAAACATGATGATGAGGCTATTCGTGAGTTTGGCGTAATTCAATGTACCAAGCTGTGCCAAGAACTGCTTGATGCCGGGGTAAGATAAAATAGGCAGACTTCCATAACATCAGGATAATAATCAGGCAATGAAGTCAAAATTTTGTTTCGCCTTTCTTAGACTCCTGGCATTCATTTCTACACTCTTAACCGTGAGGTTGCTGTTCGTGAAGTTCTTAAGCATTTGGGAATGTGGAATGAGAATCCTGCTAAACGACCATTGCCATGGCGGCCATCGGCTAATGCAAAGCGAAGTGAAGAAGATGTGAGACCAATCTTTTGGGCATCACGACCAAAGAGTTACATCCACCGCACACAAGAATGGGACGAGTTTCCCAATGGAAGATGGGGCAATTCATCCAGCCCTGCATTTGGTGATTTAAAGGATCATTACCTCTTTTACTTGACAAGCAAAGACAAGCCAGCAGACTTGAAGAAAATGTGGGGAGAAGAACTAAGAGACAAAACAGATGTGGCAAAGACGTTCGCATGTTACATTACTGGAGAACTAAATGCTGCAGGCGTGAAGGTGAGGTTTATGTTACAGTCTGAGTGTTGGTATTGTCTTTGTTGCAGCAGACAGATGGACTGCATAGCAAACCATAATTCAGTAGTCAACATTTGTAGATTTATAAATTTGTGTTCATGATAGTGAAAGGACAGGAAACATTTTCTTGATCTCTCCAACTTATTTGCTTTGATGAGTTACGTGTTGCAATTGAATTGAGTATGTTTGTGATCTCAAGGTGACGAAACTGCCATGGAATGATGATGAATTGGCTCTTGAAACAAGTCTTATTGTAGAGCAGCTTGCTTTTCTCAATAGTCACGGAATATTGACCATCAACTCTCAGCCATCTGTCAATGCTACGCCTTCTAATGATTCCAAGTTTGGATGGGGTGGACCTGGAGGATACGTCTACCAGAAGGTAAGTGGTGCTAACTAATTGTGCCATGTTAGCCACTCTTACAGCATGTACATTGAATTCACATGCTATAGGTAAATGATTGTTTGAGGAGAGAGAAGTGTGCAAGTAGTTATTTTTGTTAATAATTGATATTATTTACGAATTTGTGTTTGATGAAACATGTGTGCATGGACTCACGTGATACATAATAGGTACACCACACAGACACTATATGTGCAGTAAGTAATATGAAACATGCTATTAGTAACTATCAATTTGAGACAAACATACATGGTCTGTGCCGTCATTTACTGAATGCTGGGTAGGTATATAGTTGTTTCAATAGATATTGATTGTTTAGAGACTTTCAGTTGCTCTGCTTTTCATGTTGATAGGCATATCTGGAGTTCTTCACAAGCTCTGCCATGGTCAATATTCTACTAGATGTTCTAGAAGACTACAAATGGATCAACTATCACGTCATCAACCATGATGTTAGTTGATTTGTTACAGTTTGATTGTTTTATCTATACGTCATTCAATTGTTAGGGAAGCAAAGAGATGACAAACAGTGATGAGAAATTGCCAATAGCTGTGACATGGGGTGTTTTTCCTGGCAAAGAAATAATCCAACCGACAGTTGTAGATCCTGTTAGCTTTCATTTCTGGAAGGTAAGTAGTGGTAATGTAAATATGAAAATTAATTTATATCATCAAATGATTGACAGGAGGTGAGGTCTAGTTTTCCATTGATAAGTGGGTAGGCTGAGGTGTCATAATTTCTGTTTGGTGTAAGGGGAATGCTGTTAGACTAACCCATCTAAGCCGTCCACACTAGACCAGAGTGGATCCTGATTGGATCTCTAACATTCGATCATGATCCAATCAGACTGGCAAGCATCCACACTGCACTTTCAAAACAATACCTCCATCTCTTTTCAGTATCACGTGACTGGTGTGTGTGAGTGGGTGGGTGGGTTCTTTGGATCGCTATCCAGTTGCCAGTGTGAACAGGACTTTTTCAGTGTGTTGAACTTTCAAGGGATGGGACTCATGGCGGTTTGTTGTATGTGGGTTTGTTGAAGTGTTGGTGATCTAACTGGCATATTAGTGATCTGGTTCTACCTTAATTGTTTATTTGTACTAGTAGCTTTGCTTGTTGCAATGTAATTATCTAAACATGAAAACTTGTTGCATTCTGTCTTTTGTGTGAAAGAGTTTGGTATAATTGTTGTAGATTAGATGTTAGTCATGTTACAAGCAGTTGGTGAGCATTCTGTGTGTGGTTGTTAGGATGAAGCCTTTGCTTTGTGGAAGCAGCAGTGGGGTAGGCTGTATCCTGAAGGGTCACATTCTGGTGAAGTGATTGAATCTATTCATGATTCATATTATCTGGTCAATCTTGTGGACAATGATTATGTGAGAGGAAATCGCTTGTGGGAAATCCTTCAAAAGGTGGTATCTGTGGGACCATCAGCAGAAGCAGTTTCCAATACGCCCTCACCAAGTGATTAGAAGTAATGGGCAGTGAATAGTGACTATTGAACAAATCTTATATTATTTCTTTCACTTTATTATAAAAGTCACATTCTGTGCAGCTACTAAACTTATTTATGAGCTAATTATCTGCAAATGCTTACTGATACGTCACGCATTGGAAGCTATAGTAGTGACACAAATGAACGTATTCAGAACGTTAGGTCAGCTGACTGGGAAACTTGCAGGCTTCATTTCTTGTGTGTTTGTAATTTGGTTTCTTGTTTCACTTTGGGCTAGTGCCATTTCTTCTGTGGTCTGCGGTACCTGCAAAATGGCAGCTTCATATCCTGGTAGACTATCTGCGTCTTCGTCTTGATGGATGGATTGAAATGTGTCAGTTTGTAAGAAGTTCCTTTCTTCTTCTGTTGATATTGCTGTTTCATATGACGGAGGAGACAAGAAGACATCATTGTCACATGTACAGTTATCTCTTTCGGCGGGAAGCGGATACGGTTTGTTTTCAGTGGAGTTGCCGTCCGGTGGTTGAATGACGGTGGTGATGCCACTAACATTGGCATGTCTTCTCACTTCCCGTAGTTGGCGTAAACGTTTTTTTCGACGAAAACGCAGTGCGACCGCAACTACTAGAGCAACAGCGAGAATCATGCTCAAAGTAGCAATGAGCCCTTTCGCTGTAGCTGATCTTGAGTGTTGATCATATTCTTCTTTCCCCATATGCGTAGAGCTGTCTGGTTGACTAAGGTCGAAAGAAATCGAACTCGGTTTCAACGTGGGTGACATATTGTACGTCTTCGTCTTGAGTTCTAGAACTATACAGCAGAAAAACTTCAGTCAAATACCTTCATGTTTCAGCAACTACAAATTATGGCTGCAGTCTAGTGACTCTAAAAGTAGTACATGACATGTACGTATATGGACTCTATCCTGCGCCGTCATTTCCGCGGGCGTTGCAGTCCGTACATACCATGGCCACATGTTCTTGACGCTCCTCTAGGTCCTAGACTCTACATATCTGGTTGCACTACAACTTGAACAGCACTCCATTTTTGTGTGACAGCAACATTAAAAGTTACGTTTTTGTAGAGTATCGTTACATCAATTCACTTCCACTTCAGATACAAAATCTAATGATTGATTTTTAGAGCCTAGCTAACTAGATACATACACGTACACGTACACGTACCTTCTTCCGATTTCGTCGCACACCGACTTCTCTAGGGCAAACGTGAAGTTACACTGAAAGTGTCTGCTCAATTCTTTCTTCAGTGGTCGTCGTGGTGGTGGTGGCGTGAACCTGGAATGATTACAAACCTAGCGACCGCTGGTCTATTAGCGCTACGTCCTGAAGTAATAATAGTATGTAATAGTACGGGCACTTCCGGGAAATTAATGCCCTAAATGTGTCCCACGTGAAAAACGAATGTATCTCCTAAACGAAAGCGTGTCCGTATCGTTTTGCGAACAAATTATTTACGGAACTTGTGCTAGGTTCTTAGGGAAGTTCATAGCTAAAAAAAATTGGAAGAACGTTCGCTTTCACAATTAATTACGGTAAAACATTTGCGTATAGGGATGATACGGAAACGTAACGTTACTCATCACGTTAATTGCAGGCTGACCGTAGTAACGAGGACGAAGGTTAATAATGATAACTGGGTTAATTAATAAAAGCATGGTACGTGTCGTTACAGCTAGACAACCGCTACAGCAGGTTAACGTTGCCAACCGTTCAACACAGTCACTGTCCGTGTATGTTCGCGTGGCTGCAAGCACAGCCTAGTTCTTGAAAGTGAACATGTGATGAATGACGAATTGGCTAATTGGCGTAAAATTTTTGGCAAGTTGACTGTCAAGTTTGTCCTTTTGATACGTAGATCTATACATGCGTCTAGTTGTCTATGGGGAAACAAGATGAGAGTACGGTATACGGATGAGTACACCGACGTAGCGTGGTCCTCATGTTTGGGGGCAAATAATTAAACCGCAAACCACGCCCATTCATGTAAAGCCACGCCCATTTTCTACTTTAACTAAGTAAATATTATAAATTCTAGGCTATAAATAAATTGCGGGACTGAGTGCTGTCAGTCTGCGTATAAATGAGTGAAAACACTGTTACAGTCCGTGACAAAAATGTTTTCATGGCTCGCTGGGATGGTCAATTGCAAATTAAATGGCATTTCGATGACAATAGAATCGAGAAGATCAATTCAGTGCAAACGACATTGACCAATTTTAGCATTTCGTAATATAGCGAGCAATATAGGTTAGCTAGTTAGCTAGCATAACCTGTGGAGAAAGTACCGTGGAGTGCAAGCAAATCATTAGGTAGCGGAGCCGCAGGAGATTCCATTCTCCGGTCAATCGGGTTGTCGCCCCTAGCTACACTTAATTAATTAAAAATAATTGATGGACAGGCTTCTGCATGTTTTTTTGATGCAGTCTTCTTTTGACTCTTCCGTTGCCGGATAGCGTAGTAAACGTCTCAAATAGTGATGGTTATGCGGACTTCCGTTTCCACGACTTCTCGACACTGGTTCTAGCATACTGTATAGTCAATTAATGTCGTCGATCGTCAACATACTACTCTGAGATTAAACGGACTGTCACTGTTTAGTAACTTAATATTACAGTTTTGCTTGAAGCGGAATGACACGCCCAAAATGTTGGGGGCTATAGCCTCCCCTATCCCCCATTCCTCCTCCCCTCCCCATTCCTCACCCTCTCCCCCATTCCTCGCCCTCTCCCCCATTCCTCACCCTCTCCCCCATTCCTCCCCTCTCCCCATTCCTCCCCTCTCCCCATTCCTCCCCCTCTCCCCCATTTCTCCCCCTCTCCCCCATTCCTCCCCTCTTCCCCATTCCTCCCCCTCTCCCCCATTCCTCCCTCATTCCTCCCTCATTCCTCCCCTCTCCCTCCCTCATTCCTCCTCTCTCCCCCATTCCTCCCCTCTCCCCCATTCCTCCCCCCATTCCTCTCCCCCATTCCTCTCCCCCATTCCTCTCCCCCATTCCTCTCCCCCATTCCTCTCCCCTCCCCCATTTCCCCGACACTACGCCGGTGATGAGTGTGCATGTGGTTGTTTATCTGCCTGCTCATAGAGCAATGATTTATTGAGAAGGCTTAATTGGGCTGAAACTGAAGCAACAGAGAACGGTCTGTCTGGATCTGTCTGTCTGTCTGTCTGTCTGTTTGTCGTTGTGTAGTAGACGTCGTCTAGGACAGAGACATTCAGCAGTACGTTCATTGACAGTGGCGTAGGAAGATGTTCACGAGCGCGGGGAGATTGTACCGTGGATGTCATCATGAGTAAGCAAAAACCTCGCTTGCCAGACCGAGAAAAGATTTGCAAAGTCACCGGCACAGAAAATTTCAATTCCTACAATGAGCGAGGGGGCTGCAGCTCCCCAGTCCCCCAGTTCCTAATTGATTTAGAAATTCTAGAACTGTTACCGTCTTGACTAGATCATGTAGCAGTGTTTAGCGAAAAATAAAATAATCTGCCTGCCTGCCTGCCTGCCTGCCTGCCTGCCTGCCTGCCTGCCTGCCTGCCTGCCTGCCTGCCTGCCTGCCTGCCTGCCTGCCTGCCTGCCGCCTTCTGACATGAGACCTATTGCTAGAGATGAAGTGCTTCATAGAGTCACTGCAAGGGCAATGTGCACTCAGATGGCTGGTTTTTCATCATATTTTCACCTTCGCAGCATGGTACTGCAACACCTGGTGGAGCTGAAATTTTATTCCATCACATTTCGTTCCTTATGGAAACCAATCCTTCATTGTCCATACTGTCTACTGATGTCAAAAATTCATTTAATTCTGTGTCTAGAGATAGCATTTTGTCAGAAACCAAACTGAATTTCCAATTTTTTGGAGATGCCAAGCAAATGTATGAGAGTTCAAGTACATTGATTTATACTAAGGACAGGAAGGTTGTGAAATTGCTTTCTGAGGAAGGTGTTCTCTTCGATTCCACGCAGTAGGATCTAGTGTAGAAAATCATCACAAGCAACTCTATCGATCTCTAGAATAGTACAGAACTTACCCTTCATTTCTTTCTTTCTCCTTCTTTCAGCCTTTCTCCCTTTCTCTAGCTAGTTGTTCTCCCCTTCTCTAGCTAGTTGTTGACTTTCTCGCATTGTCACGTGCACGTTGCAATCCTCTCAATGGCTTCCTTGCAACAGCCCCCCAGCGGAGCTTGATGCTTCAGGCTTCGGTCTCCGTTTAGCTTGGATTAAAGCACAAAGCCTCACATAAACGTTATCTTCCGTTTTGAATCATTTCGCTGAGAATACGCACTAGACGGGTCTGAATGTGCGGTTGGCCCATCCCACCAAGTTCTCGCTTGTTTCACTCGCGCTGCCCATTTCTCTCACATCTTGGCATTATTGTGGAAGCGATTCAAAGCCACACTTTCTTTCTGAGCACATTACTGCAGCCAGCAGGCAACGAGAGGTGTACAATCTCGTAAGACATTGTATTGCCTGCATACGCGGTAGCGACTTCTAGACGTCACTGCGGGTACACTGTACACGCCTACTAAACAACCGGAAGCAACTTTGCGCCTCGATATCTTCACGAATGTAACTTCAAAAATAAAAATTATATTTTTCGAAGCATACGGACGTTAAGAACTAACGAAAAATGCAATAAAATAATTTTTAATTTTTGCATGTCAGTTACCGTAGAAAGTTTTACTTACAAAACTAACTAGTAATGCGTGAACCTCCGTCGAGCGTAGCTTCAAAAGAAAGCTACGAAGCAATACTCATTGGGAGTAGCTTCGATCCGGAGTGGAGCAAATCTAGCTTTCCCCCAACCAGTCTCGTGTAGGTACGCAGAGTGTAGCCAAACACCGAGGCTGCCGACTGCTCTTTCTAGCGACCGTAGACAGGATAGAAGCCGGTTCTAATTTTTCCAAAGCTATAGTTATAAATTCTGTATGTCTTTGTGTATCGCTTTACGTACATTAATTAGCTTCGTATCAGTGGTTGGCAGCGCGCGTTAGCAAGGAAGTCCCGTACGTAACGCGCGCACTACTCTTCACGTTTGTGCATACTACGGCAGCAAGATTGGATGCTTGTAGATTTTCAGGTAGCGCTACTTGAAATACAACGTTTCTGTTGTTTCTGATAAAAAATTGACGTCTTTCTAGCTAGACGTTCTCTCATGTCGAACAGCACGTAGTGATTGGCTGCCCGGCCATTGTCCCTCCTTGCCGAGTGCGACGCAAAGAAGAACAATGCGTCGTGATATTCCTGAAGCGTGACACCCATATATGGTCATTTTTGGCGTACATAGTCAGCCAGACACAGAGATTTGGGGCAAATAGAACCCCGTTAATATACCGCTTCTCGCAAGTCACGTGACTTCTTCAAAGTCCCGTTCTTTTGACTCGTAGCTTTCAATTACAGGCCGATTATAGCGAGGCGGGTCGCACAACAGAAAGGGGCGTGGTCCTATATAGCAATCTGTCTAGGTCTTGGTCTATACACACAAACACACACACACACACACACACACACACACACACACACACACACACACACACACACACACACACACACACACACACACACACACACACACACACACTTTACTAAAAGTTTGCATGTATACGGTAATTTCCATGACAGAGTTTCAACAAATATCTAGACTGTACTGTCTAGCTAGCTAGGGTGCGGCGTTTCAGTAGACGGTCAGAAAACTTTGTTGCGACAAACGCGAGGCGCCTACGGATACTAAATTTAGATAGCCTCTACATGCATGAGAGGCATGCAGTACAGCAAGCTACGCGCGGGGGAGTCTATAGCGTGTAGGAGCGATCACATTGAGCTACCACATGACAATCGAGATCATATGACTTGATTGCTTGCTCGTCGTTTCGTCATCAACGAAGAATTGAAAGGAGACGCAGTGACGATTGACGACAAGTTGCTAACGTAAAGATGAGCGGTCACAGATTATTTGGGGTTCAACAGAACCCCGACGAGCAAGAGCTTATCTCTGAAGCTAGACGAGACTCACCAAAGTATTTCACGCTAACGTTGACACGATCAAAGACGATATACATTCCACTGCCTATAGCCAACATTATTCTCAGCATTCTCAATGTTATCGCTCAGGTTGGAATGACAGAGGCGCTTTCTGTCTACACGACGTCTCTTGGCACTCACCAGGCATGCGGTACATCTCAAGAGATCACCGGTCCATACTTCGTTCTTTTCTTTACAGCATTCTGGTTTCCTATCGTTTTTTTCGCGTGCGTTTTGGTGGCAAAGCTTTTGAACAGCAGCTTTTCCTTACGTTTGAGTTGCTCGCAAAAGCAAGTTGCTCTCATGGGTTTCTTGAACGCTCTCAACGGTGTGTTGATCGTGTATTCTAGTCCAACAGATCGAACGCCGCTGTTTCTACAACCCATTCTCAGCACGTCCGTCATACCGTTTACGGTCATTCTCAGATTTTTCGTCCTTAGGAAAGGTGTCAGTGGCGGCAGGCTCGTCTGCACATTTGCTGTGCTAGTTGGACTCATAATTTGCATGGAGCCATCTATCTTCGGTTTGGGAGAGAACACCGGTTCTTCCAAAAATCGCACTGCAACTAAAATTTACTGGCCAATTTTGTTCTGCATCGGATTTGTTCCGTTAGGTCTTATCAACGTTCTTCAAGAAAAAGAAGTTAAGACAGACGACAAACGTACGTCAGAAGATGAGACCGTGCCTGACAGACAAGAAGTTCATACTCTTCTCTTTCAAGCATGGATGCAGCTGTATAGCTTTATATGTCTTGGTGCACTTTTTTGGACAGCATTTATTCCACACTTCGGTATCAATAGCAACTGGAGTGATTTCTCTAATCACATGAAATGGGGATATGACTGCCATTTTGGACACGGACCTATCTACAACTGTACGAATTCAACGTCGACGCCGACGACATACTACTTGGATCCAGGGTCTGACCCTAATTGTCAAATACCTGTTGGTCGTTGCTGGATTTTTGTCTTTTTCTACTGCATGGCAAATCTGATTAGTCTCATGCTCATCAAATATGCAGAAGGTGCTGTCTTCTTAGTGATTGTCAACGCTCTTATTACACCGGTCGGCACGTTTTTCAATACTCTCTTTCAACTGAAGGAAGATAACGGAGATTTCTTATGGAGCCCGTCAGTTGATGTCGACTTCTACTACGCTCTTGCAGGCATTGCGATTATAGTTCCTGCTGTGTTGGGCTACAACTACATAGGGCAAAGAGAAACTAGACACACGCGTCATTGACTTTAAACAAACAGTGATTCTTCACTATTCTCTAGTCAACTTTAAGTAGAGCACTTTTAAACAAACAGTGATTCTTCACTATTCTCTAGTCAGCTTTATGTAGAGCACTTGTCTATAGAATAGACACTATGGCTTTAGGCATGCTTCATTCTGTTGCTGTTTTCTACTTTGATGTGATATGCATAATAGGACACTTAATCCTACTGCTAGTATTCCAACTACAATACAGTGTATACGTGCATCATCTAGAGATGTTTCGATTACTTAATAGTGAACTTAGTCTACATATATATCTAGAAGGCGTCTCCTAGTAAAAATAATTATCAACCCAGAAGGCGCTTTTATTAGAGCCCATACAATAAGTTATATATATATATATATATATATATATATATATATATATATATATGGAATTACTATAATTATCTACTAATTGACTCCTTACCTTCGCCGAAACTTGATTTAGCAAGGCCATGCTTATTTTTTCGTCCGCCTTTGAGAACTGCTCAGACCTACTATTACCCGATGGACGAGGGGCGGAGCCCGAGTAACTGCGCATGCCAAAATTGCCATTTGGTTCCGTGCTGGTAGGCAGGAGGGTCTTGGACCCGGACTCCGACCCAACAGGGGGAATTCTCGTATAGAACAAGCCCGCCCAAGTAGGGAACCACCAAAACAAGAAGCTAGATACCTCAGTGGCATGAACGCGGCGCCTACGAACGCAAAATGCGACCTTGTCCAACTGCAAGTCAAAGAAGGCAGCGCTATATTTAGCATCAGGTTACTAACTGACCTACACTGAGCTAGTGTCTAAACGTATATACATTCCGTTTACGACATTAATTGACGGGAGACGGTAGCAAGGTCTGCCCCAGACAAACGAACGTAGAGCTGGAAAGCGTCATTCCTCCATCTGCCCAAAGTCTTTACTGTTGAGTTTGAGACTCCCTTGGCCTTCGTGGCCACGCCGATGCAAAAACTGTGCCCAGTAAATCCCTTGCCGTCTAGGCCTTCCTTGGCAAGCGCGCTGTGGACCTCGGACACCAACTTCTGACGGGAAAGAGAAGACCCGTCAGCGTAGGTAAAAAGGGCCCCGGTCTCGGCCCCGATGCACTAGATAGGCCAGCAACGCCGAATCCGGGCAGATGTCGTGATAAGTGCGACCCAGGAACACGTTGGCGCCGCGACGGAATGGGTCTGTTTTCGACTGTTTCAAGCGCAGACGGATCATTGTCGAATTAACTCGAGAGTCGATTGCAATTGACGTCTAACAGAGAGAGGTGGACAGCCTCTTCAAACGAAGCGCTTGAGTCTACGGTAAAATCCCCTGCTTGCAGAAAGCCGAAGAAGCCGGTGCAACAAGCCACCCAGAGCATGGACGCATCTCGCCGTGACCTCCACTTTGACCACAATGTCTTCAGAGCTTTGAGTTCTACTGGGGTAATGGGGAGCCGTGGAAGCCGTGATGATGATCCTTCCAGTCGTTGGATGCCGCGGAGAACGTATGACAGCTGGCTGAGTGGTGCAGTAAACGGGTCGCCAAGGCTGGACTGAATTTGGAGATGGCGAACTGCTGAAAGGTAGCACTTGATGGTTTTGTGACGGATTTTCCGGTCAGCTCGTCCTGCACCTCCAAACAAGAGAAGATTCCACCTTGACAAGAAGTTCTGAAGAAAGCAATAGTGCAGGCACATCCAAGAATCAAGTAGGTTGGATTCGCTCCGCTCTCTATGTTGGGCGAAATACAAATAGTCGAAGCTACCGGCGGACGAACGTCATAGTTGACCGTTTGCTCGGCTTCCTGCAAGCGTATGTAGATCTCTTTGCGAAAAGTGTCCGTTTAGCTGTAATTAAATATTTTAATTTAAGCAGCGCCGACGGTCCGTTGTCCGAGGTTGCACATATACGTAGTAGCATTCAAAAGACGTTTGGGAACTAAGTAAATTATTTTCTACACCAAAGTCAGCCCAATATTGCATTTCTAATTTAGTAATACCACATTTCTTACATAAAACTCTCAAAATCGGCAGCTATATGTCGCTGTGATATTTACGCTGTCAATCCCCCGTCTGACGATACGTTGCTATCTTAACTTAATTCTCAGCAGTATCATCACTATCACTATCATCTTTGTCGTCGTCGTCGCCGTCGTCATCATCATCAACAGGAGCATTATGAATATCTACAGCATTGGTGTCGTCCTCTCCCCAGTCACAGTTACTGCAATTCTCGCATCGACAGGTTTCTTTCTGTACACTTCAGTTCATTTTTAAAACAACCGCAGCGATTGCTGTTGCAACCAGTTTTGCAGCTGCAGTTAAGTACTTCTAGAATTGCATCTGGTGCTGGGGGGGGCTGGCTCATCCACTTGATTTCTATTTTTCCTGCCCATACACAATCCAACTGTGTCCATTACAACTTCCGACGGCAGGAAAGGCTTGAAGAGCATGTTTCCAAATGTAGGCTTGGTAGTTGGTCCGTTTGACGTGCAGTGACAGAGCATCGGCTGTTGGGGGGAGGTTCTGGCACGCAGGAGCCTAGCACAAAAGATTTTGTACCTTACTTCATTAATAGATGTGCAGTTCTGTTGGCCATACAATCGACAAACAAACAATTCGCAACTTTTTTGAGTGTCTAACGAGCATTCAGGGGCTACTCCTAGTCCTGCCATGCCTGCCTGAATTGTACGATCTTTTATTAGAATTTCAAAAGGCCGCTTTTTGCCTTTACCATAGAATGCACTCGTAGTATCGCAACCAGTGAATGCATGATATCCTGGAAGAGAGTTGCATATTTCTGTTCCAAGCGCGTGGGCTAGCCTCGGCAAATGCACGAAACGCCGTCGGTCCTTGCTACCCGTTAGCCACAGTAACTGAACATGACGAAAAACATCCAAAGAGGCTGCATATATGCCAATGACAGCAACGTCAGTGTCTGGAGATTTGATGATGGTAGTTGATTCTCTAGATTGTGCAGCGTGCGCAGCGTGTAGGAAGAGTCTTGTGTCTGCCTCCTCATGAGAGCACGTTAGCTCAAGAACCTCTGACCGCGATACCTGTTCACCGTCGATAGATGTCAAGCGGACACAACCGGTTCCGGAACAAACGTAAAAATTGATGTTTTTGAGCATCCTACTGTAGCAAGAAGTCCACTTGTTTACTAAAAGTCCAACAGAGCACTCTTGTAGTTTCCAGAGCTTAGGTACTTCTTCCACTGCTTTGGATATCGCTGAGATGCATTAATAATATGGGAAACAATAACGCCGGTAGAGGCACGCTTGCTGCGCTCTGCATCTTTGATGGATACAGATGGATAGCGATCTATGACAAAGTCAACACGAGAAAGCTGATCATGGTTACGAGTGTCTAATACTGAGCGAAGAATTCGAAAAGCAAGATCTCGAAAAGTGCCTGTAGGCCTAGTAAGTGATTGAATGGTAGCCATTGCGTCGACTAGCGGTGCTGCTCTGCCATTTTTTTCTACCGGGGAGCCATAGCTTTCCAAGAGAGGCAGTAAAGAAGACTTGGTTGTTTTATTCAAATTACCTTGCGGTGAAGCCAAACTCAATGGCAGTGGACTTAAGGAAAACGAAAGGACCATCCGCAAGTCAAGATTCCTACTCGTCGAAATTGCCAACATTCGTGAAAAGAAGCTCCTGTCAGCCTTTATTGCTACATCACGAGAATTAGCTCTGACTGTGACTGTCTTGGCCATCGATGAGAAAGTTTCAACTTTTGCAGCTTGTCAAAAACTCCAACACTGCCACTGCACAAGCGTTCATGAACAAACTTCTCTGCATGTGTGCTTCCTATTTGGTACGCTTGCAAGAGGTCGTTCGCGACGTCAGGTGGAGCCATTATTCCAGATGAAATATTCACAACGCAGCTTGATGCCTCAAATGAGTTAGACCAACATTCAAGTGTACCAATTACACTCTGAACATCATCTTCGTCTCGCTTTATTCGCGTCAAATCTTGTGTCGCTTGCTTCTATCAGACTCTTTTGAAATGCCAGCCAAACTGTGGCAAGCCGCAGGTATGGCTGCACGGTCATGTGCTGTGGCGATCCATCTCTGAACGGCTCCGCATCTCAGACTACTACCAATAACTCCTCCTTTGGTTTTAGTATCGCGATTTATAGATTGTTCAATGGCCATGTCAACAGGTACTTGTGCGAAGACGTTATGAGACCTTTGGACAGCAAACTCTCCTGCTTCTAACAGAGCGTGAGCATCCGGATGAGTTTCTGCAAGAGAGACCATGTCGTTCCAGTAGACAGTGAGATACCGACAGTAGTTTGTTCTGTCGTATGCAAACATCCATGGTATCATGTCGTGAAGGCATTGCAAGTGGAGAGACGAGTCTCCAATCCGAGTGGAACGAACAAACTGCAGCAGTAGTTCAATCATATAGCAGTACGACATCCAAAACGCTGCCGTCTGTCCGCGATCAGAATCGGTGAACTTCATGTACGCAGATTGTATACATTGAAACTGTTTTGAATACATCATTTCTGCATAATTGGTCTTTGAGGGACTTGGTCGTAGTGTCCTAGTAGCGTTACATCAGTCTAGATCCTTGCTATTCTTCCAATGTCCGCTTCCTTGTAGACATCCTTTTACGTGATAGTCCATTCGTAGAAACAAGAAACATCCGTGTTTGTTCTATCTAGATCCGTTGAGAATATGCTACTAGAGTATGTACAAATATACCGTGTACAAAGGTTAGAAGCGAAACGAAGGTGCGTTCACACTAGAGCAGCCTTGACTCAATGACACTGGAAGATAGAGGCGAAAATATGGTACATGTGCATCTAGATAGCTAACAGAGTCGCTTGACTAGCTATGAACGTAGGTGTGAATACAGCTGAGTTTAAACAAGACTTCGCAAACGAGGATATAAGGCTACTAGGTACTCAGTGTAATTACACGCACTAGAAGTCTTTGCTGACGACGGCAAGAGAAACAGCATTGCCACTAACGCACGTTAGTGCAGAGACTCGAGGGCAATCTGTTCGTGTTTGTCCAGTCTCTCGTTATGTTTCGAATAGCTGCTGTCTAAATGCTAGAAAAGAGTCTGCCCTCGGAGTACAGAGCGTACTCGCTGTCAGAACCAAAAATAGGCAAATGCAACCGAACGGACAACATTCGCGAAGGGGGACAAGTGAAGAAATGCTTTAAATGGATTTCTCTAACGTTTCGTAAAAAGAAATGTGTGTCTTCACGTGGGTGGAATGCAACTTTGTCTTTTTGGGACCTGGCCCACGGACTAATTACGTACATCCGTCAGCTGCTACGTACTTCCTTGCATGCTGAGCATAACGTGGGAGTTGTTTAGAGATGCAATCAAAGATTGAAATCCCGGCCAAGCTGCACACGTTTACTAGGACTGTTCTTTCCATTTCAAACTACACAAGTCTAAAACATTTTGAGAAAATGATGGGTATGTAGGGATGGGTATGTACTTATGTCATTTATGCCCATCTCCTACATCACAATCTTTTTACCTAAAAAATAAAAAACCTTTTGAGAAAATGATGGGTACGTAGGGATGGGTATGTACTTAATCATGCTCATCTCCTACATCACAATCTTTTTACTTAAATTAATTAGAACGCAGCAGCCGTGTGTGACACTCACAGTACTGGATTGTGATGTAGGAGATGAGCATGATTAAGTACATACTCATCCCTACATACCCATCATTTTCTCAAAATGTTTTTTATATTTTTTACAACGTGTACCAGGCCCTCTTCTCCGGGCGCGCATGAGGGCCTGGATACGAGGCTAAGGAACACCTTCCGCGAACTCCCTCGATCACCGGACCTCGTTATTTGGGCTGCGCACTACGCTGCGCACTACTATCAGCGTAACCCATTACTGCTAAATCAATCAGAATTTGCAACCGACATTCCGGTTCTAAGACGCTGATTGGCTTAGAAAGCTATCGCAAGAGGGACGAGGCTAAGAACTACACTGCTACACTTGCAATTTTTGGAGTTCGGAGTAACATTTGTACTCTGTAGCTGTAGTTTGAACAATAGTTTGTTGACGTACTTGGACTTACATGCTTTCTAGTCTAGTCGCCTTACGTAAACATATTTAGCTGCTAGTAGACAACTAACTTTCTAAACCGTCTAGCTATTTCAACCGGCCAACCTAAAGTTTTTTAGGTTTTCAGACTCTGCTTCGAATATCATCTGCACGTGACTAGATATAGAGTCAATAATGAACACGCTTTGTCGGAAGTTGGTGTACGTCAATACAATGATCTTTCAGTAACACTCTAGTAACACCAATCAAGTAGCTACTAATTAACTAGTAAATGCTCGGTTAGCATTGTGTTTGGCGAGCGATGGTGTTCTATCTTTACCTATTGAGTGATAATTCGTGTAACAATGGTTGCGTTACGTGGCAATAGTTTCTGTCAAACAAACGCGGGAACTAAGGAAACAGACTTTCAGTTGCTCTTCTATAGTATTTGGCGTTCAATTATCCGAATTGGGCGTTCAATTATTCGATTCAGGCGTTCAATTATCCGTTCCTTACGGCTGTTGTGCAATATCATGGAAAAGTGAATAACTTACATAGTCTGCGGTTGGGCAGCTGCTTAGACATCATCATTCATCAGCTGTCTAGTCGCAATAATTTTGTAATTAATCTTGACTTTAGTGTAAATTTTTAGCGTGTGTTGTACGATAATTTCTTTTGCACTAATCTTGGTGTCCCACGTTTCCGCGGAGGTCTAACTAAGCTGTTGTGAGTAAACTAAATCTACATATCTAGGAAGCCTACAACGACGCCTTGATCCGTCAATCGTGGTGTAATCCGCATACTTTGTAAACAGCGCGTCCTACATGATACCATGCAACAGTCCATCATGCGTTGTAGCAGGTTCCTAGATAATCAAGAGCTCGAATTTTACTGCTTCGCCTTCTCACCTTTCTTGAATCAATCATTTATTGTTCAGCTGAAACGTGAGTGAGCATCATAGAAAGACGTCATGAAAGAAATGTGCGCCGTTTTGATTTTACGTATCAGACTGAAACAATTATTTCTATAAATTTAGTACTTCTAAGACAGAACATCAGATAATTGAATACCTGAGTCGGATAATTGAATGCCCGAATGGGATAACTGAACGCCCAATTCGGATAACTGATTGCCCGAATCGGATAATTGAACGCAGAATACTCTAGTTGTCTTCAATTTTTCGTTCACGCTTCAATTGTCTCACTCGTTTATTAGCTGAGATAGGCGCGTAACAATGGTCGCGTAGTCACGTGATAATGGTTGCGTCACAATAATTTCTGTCAAAGTAACGCGCGGAAACTCAAAAAACAGACTTTTCCCTTCTTTTAGCTTTTTTCTTTCCATTCCGTTTGTCACGCATCAGTCTCCTTTGCTCTTTAGTCGCGTAAGGGAGCAAAATCGAGAGTCGTTTCACTCTTATCGTCATGAAATTACAATTGAGTCGACCCCTCGAAAGGGGACACGTTATTCAATTTTTAGCGCATATGTTACGGAGTCAAAATTGCATTCATCTGGCATCGTCGTTTTGTCGATCCGTCTTTCCGTTTTGCCATAAATCCATATGACAAGTGCTGACGTACGCATATATATAAATATATAAATATACTAGTAAATGCTCGGTTAGCATTGTGTTTGGCGAGCGATGGTGTTCCGTCTTTACCTATTCGCGTAACAATGGTTGCGTTACGTAGCAATAGTTTCTGTCAAACAAACGCGTTGACTCAGGAAACAGACTTTCAGTTGCTCTTCTATAGTATTTTGCGTTCGATTATCCGAATCCGGTGTTCAATTATCCAAATCCGGTGTTCAGTTATTCTATTCAGGCGTTCAATTATCCGATTCATGCGTTCAATTATCCGTTGCTTACCGCTGTTGTGCAATATCATGGAAAACTGAATAACTTACATAGTCTGCGGTTGGGCAGCTGCTCAAATATCATCATTCATCAGCTGTATAGACGCAATAATTTGTAGACTTTTAGTTGCTCTTTTATAGTATGTTGCGTTCAGTTATACGAATGAGTTGGTCAATTATCCGAATTGGGCGTTTATTTACCCGTTGCCAGGGGCTGTTGTGCAATATCATGTAAAACTGAATAACTTACCTAGTCTGCGGTTGGGCAGCTGCTTAGACATCATCATTCATCAGCTGTCTAGTCGCTATAATTTTGTAATTAATCTTGACTTTAGTGTAAATATTTAGTAAGTGTTGTACGATAATTTCTTTTGCACTAATCTTGGTGTCCCACGTTTCCGCGGATGTCTAACTAAGCTGTTGTGAGTGAACTAAATCTACATATCTAGGAAGCCTACAACAACGCCTTGATCCGTCAATCGTGGTGTAATCCGCATACTTTGTAAACAGCGCGTCCTGCGTGATACCATGCAACAGTCCATCATGCGTTGTAGCAGGTTCCTAGCTAATCAAGAGCTCGAATTTTACTGCTTCGCCTTCTCACCTTTCTTGAATCAATCATTTATTGTTCAGCTGAAACGTGAGTGAGCATCATCGAAAGACGTCATGAAAGAAATGTGCGCCGTTTTGACTTTACGTATCAGACTGAAACAATTATTTCTATAAATTTAGTACTTCTAAGACAGAACATCAGATAATTGAATACCTGAGTCGGATAATTGAATGCCCGAATGGGATAACTGAACGCCCAATTCGGATAACTGATTGCCCGAATCGGATAATTGAACGCAAAACACTCTAGTTGTCTTCAATTTTTCGTTCACGCTTCAATTGTCTCACTCGTTTATTAGCTGAGATAGGCGCGTAACAATGGTCGCGTAGTCACGTGATAATGGTTGCGTCACAATAATTTCTGTCAAAGTAACGCGCGGAAACTCAAAAAACAGACTTTTCCCTTCTTTTAGCTTTTTTCTTTCCATTCCGTTTGTCACGCATCAGTCTCCTTTGCTCTTTAGTCGCGTAAGGGAGCAAAATCGAGAGTCGTTTCACTCTTATCGTCACGAAATTACAATTGAGTCGACCCCTCGAAAGGGGACACGTTATTCAATTTTTAGCGCATATGCTACGGAGTCAAAATTGCATTCATCTGGCATCGTCGTTTTGTCAATCCGTCTTTCCGTTTTGCCATAAATCCATATGACAAGTGCTGACGTACGCATATATATAAATATATAAATATATAAATATATAAATATATAAATATATAAATAAAATATATCTCGAGCTCAATTGACATGACAAGAGAGAGGCTCGCTTCGCTCGCCAATTAAGTTAGTTGGTCTAGTCTAGTCACGTGAGACCGGAGAACGTTTGATCATCGTTCACCTCTCGCGCGGAAGTTTGTGTTTACCATGAAGTCTTCTTCTGATTCTAATTATCTATCTCTGTCTGCCATTGGAGGCTTGAAGGGACAACGAGGCTCTTCTCTCAGCTTCGAAAACATCGACGTTGTAGTCAATGAAAGAGAGAAGAAGATCCTACACTCAGTAACAGGAAGCGTAAAACCAGGAGAAATGCTGGCGATTATGGGACCGAGTGGTAAGACAAATAAGTAGATAGTACGTCGACATGTCTATACATTTAGACTTGACTGTAGATATCCACGTGTGTAAGTCTTGCTTACTGTACGTTGACTGTTACTTCTAATTTAGGAAGCTTAAAGTTGTCTCTATATTTAGTTCAAGATGACGCATCGTGATGAATGTACGTCAGAGTTTTGTTGACTGACGCTTTCTAGGAGGCTTACTAGACAAAGCCCGTGTCCACAGAATGGATTGCAATCCAATCGAGATCCTGTTGTCAGTGTGGACACAGCCTATGACTGCAAACACTGTACACATGTTGATCAAGGGGGCACATTATCACCAATTGCCTGGGCCCCTATGAGGGCATGGCAATGAACAACAATTAGGCCAAATATATTATAACCATACTGCGTATGCAAGCTGCGTGCATATAGGTATGTAATACAGCAAAGCCAAACGTAAAACTACCAAATGACACTATAGGATGTGTCCTAAAATTTCTAGTCTGTCATTCGTGTATATCTGCGTGACATCTCGGAGTTTCTATTTAGTAAGTCCGAGTTAGCAATGATTTCTCAATCACACCTTGAAAGATCGAGGGGACACGTGCCCCAATGCTCCCGCGGTTCCTACACTTACATAGATGATCATTTGTTAAACAATTGACATGATCAGTGATCAAGTTTCAACTTTAGAAGTCTTTGGGACAACACTCTTAGGGCATGCCATATCTTCAGTGACTTTGTGCAAATTCTTGTGGCTAAAGCACATTGTAAGGTATGCATTACTTGAATGAGTAAATTAATACAATTCGTGAATGTGTTAAATATTCTTTGTACATGTATCACAAGTTGAATGCTATTGTAGGTGAACTCAATAAATATGTTTGTTGATAACTGCTGTACAATAGAAAGTTATGATTTTGTTTGTAACTCAAAATGCTTCGTCACATATCAACATATGTCCACGTTGTATGACAACCAACTAATCATTGCAACACTTGTATAACAATGTGATAGTTTGTTGCAGATTGTTAGATTCTTTGTGTTGTATGTACAAAATCACTATAGGGGCAGGAAAGACGACACTCTTGAATGTACTGGCTGGACGTCTAAAGTCAGCTTACAGTCAGACAGGCCTGATCTGTGTGGACAATGAACCTCTTAACAAACGGCTGAAGAGGAAAGTGTCATATGTTCTCCAGGCTGATGTATTCTTCTCTTTTCTCACTTTGAAGCAAACTTTGATGGTAAGGAGATAGTGAATGCTCTATTTATCTCATGCACAGTGAATGGTTTATCTCATCGTGCAGAGTGCATCAGTAGGCTTTGTTGCATGGTCTGTCTGTCTGTCTGTCTGTCTGTCTTGCTGTCTATCTGTCTGTTAATGGTAGTATATTTCAAAACATGATTACTATTACAGGCTAAATAAAGTAGCTGTCTGTTTGTCTCTTTGTCTGTCTCTTTGTCTGTCTCTGTCTGTCTCTTTGTCTGTCTCTGTCTGTCAGGCTGTCTCTTTGTCTGTCTTTGTCTGACTGTCTGTCTGTCTGTTTGTCTCTCTGTCTCTCTGTCGTTCTGTTTGTCTGTCTGTCTGTCTGTTGCTCTGTCTGTCGCTCTGTTTGTCTGTCTGTCTGTCTGTCTGTCTGTTGCTCTGTCTGTTTGTCTGTTTTTCTGTCTGTCTGTCTGTCTGTCAATTTCATTTATTGATCACAAACTCTACGTTACATTTCTAACGCTGAATGCATACAAGCTACTGAGTTCAGCTGTCTGTTTGTCTGTCTGTCTGTCTTTCTGTCTGTCTGTCTGTCTCTTTGTCTGTCTATCTGTCTGTCCGTCTGTCTGTCTCTTTGTTTATATTTGTCTATCTGTCTGTCTATCTGTCTGTTAGCTAGTCAGTCTGTTTGTCTATTTGTCTGTTTGTCTGTTCTATCTATTTGTTTGGTTGTCACTACATATACTTTTGTCAGATTAATTTATACGCTGAATGTGAAAGACTACTAATAGTGTGCTTGTTTGAGTCAGTTGATTCACTGATGTATGCGGTTGTTGGTGTTTAGTATTTTATTTTATGTAATTATTTTTGCATACTGTGTGTGTATGCATGTGTGTGTGTGTGTGTGTGTGTGTGTGTGTGTGTGTGTGTGTGTGTGTGTGTGTGTGTGTGTGTGTGTGTGTGTGTGTCTTCGTGCGTGCGTGTACATATCTATGCATGTATATGTTTGTGTAGTAAAAATTGGGTTTGCACAGTATTCTGCTCTTCTACGGCTGCCTTCTTCAATGACAACTAGAGACAAGCTGAAAATGGTGTGCCACTGCAACAGCTAACTATAATCTTCATGTGATTTTATTTTGTTGTACATGTGATTGCAGGTAGCTCATGCTATTGATGTCTTAGGAGTGAGAGACTGTCAGGATACAAGTAACATATTTCTATTACTTGTCTGTCAGTGTGACAATCTTAATAACATTTTCTCTTGTTGCTTTGCTGTTGTTCAGTTTTTGGCAATGCTTTCTACTCTGGTTTGTCTGGAGGTAATTCTGCATTTGTTGTTATGAAGCGTAGCAAGTGTATGCTTTGAAAGTGTATGCTTTGAAAGTGAAGTGTGTGTGTGTGTGTGTGTGTGTGTGTGTGTGTGTGTGTGTGTGTGTGTGTCTGTGTCTGTGTGTGTGTGTGTCTGTGTCTGTGTCTGTGTCTGTGTGTCTGTGTGTGTGGTGCGATGGCTCAGTTGGTTAGAGAGTCTTCTATGGAGTGTTTACATCCGGAAACTTGCAGGGTTGCAGGTTCAAGTCACAGTGATGGCGAGCTAGGGCATAATTTCCTTGAGCAAGAAACTCACACACAATTGCCTCTCTTGACTCAGGAGTATAAATGAGTACCTGGTCATTGACTGGGGTGGCAAGGCCCCGACTGCGACAAAGTTCATCAGCCACTGGGGTCCAGGTGGGACTTTGGGTGCTCACACCACAGTTGGTGTTGCAGTTGGTGCTCGTGCAAGTATGTGGCCAGGCTCCAGGAGATTGCTCAGCACAGCCCATAGCTCCTGCGTTGTGGGGCATTACCGTAACGAATGGCAGCTTGTCATCCATTTGGCATTTGCCGTGTGTGTGTGTGTGTGTGTGTGTGTGTGTGTGTGTGTGTGTGTGTGTGTGTGTGTGTCACAATTTTCTGAGTTTTACAATGTCTTCATTGTGTGCATGTCTTTCCAGGCGAAAAGAAGAGAGCCAACATTGCATGTGAGCTGCTGACAGACCCAGCAATACTGATGCTCGATGTAAGATCTACATACAAGCATATTTTATTGCAAATTTTAGTTTAACGTTTATTCTACTCTACCGTCTTACTATTGTAGAGATTAGATCACATTTTCATTGTTGTCTGTGTTTTTATATAGGAACCAACTTCTGGTCTTGATTCGAGCACTGCTCTTAGTCTTTTGAAGACTCTTCGTCACTTGGCAATAAGAGAAGACAAAACACTTATTGCTACTATCCACCAGCCGTCAACTCAGTGTTACTATGAGTTTGATAAATTGCTTCTATTGTGTGAAGGAAAGGTAAGTGGAGTAGCTAGAGTACAGTGTAGGAATCAGTACACATGTCTTAGTGCTACTATTTGTTTTTATGTAATTTAATTTATTTATTAATTTATTAATTTTTATTTATTATTTATGTTTAGTATTTAGTATTTTTACATTTTATTTATTATTTATTTAATTAATTTGTATGTACTTTAGTAATATCAACAAGTATATAGTAGTAGTACTGTACTGTTGACTATAGTGACTGATATACTGTATTCGCCCGTAATAGCGCCCATACCGAAATAACGCCCATACCCGTATATACGCCCATGTGCAACAGGTCAGAACTTTCAGCCCGAAAAATGCCCATGCCCGACTATATGCTCATGTAGACTCAACCCAGTCTCTCTCCACCCTTGTCATTCTCCGGATTGTCAACGAGTCCGCCCATGCCCAAGTATAAGCCCAGGATACGCATGCACAGACAAAACAAAATGGGAACATTAACATTCGTCTCCATCTGTGTGCGTTTGATGAGCTGGTGTCAGTGGTAAGTGAAAGTGCTTACCACTAGACTCATGTCTTCATTGCAGTTACCCACCCTTTTGCTTTTGACAGGCTTCAGGCCGACCACTCTGGTTTGCATGTGTATACATATAGTGTTTAGTTTCTGCATGTATGTTGATGCTGTACGGATACCAGTACCTTTGATCTTGCAAATGGATAATTGCATGTATTTGTGGTATTTCTGTCTTCAAGTATTTAGATGATGACTGGCCAACTAACAGCATTTTGCGACCATGCATACGCTTAGGACCAAAATAATGCCCATGCCCTAGTATACGCCCAGAAGAAAGTGTTTCTTTTCTATATGCCCAGGGTGTTATTATGGGCAAATACTGTTTGTATGTGTGTGTGTGTGTGTGTGTGTGTGTGTGTGTGTGTGTGTGTGTGTGTGTGTGTGTGTGTGTGTGTGTGTGTGTGTGTGTGTTTGCAACAGATAAGATTCCTTTTCACAACTAAATTTGTTCACGACTTTGACACTTTTTCTGTGTATCAGGTTGTTTACTGTGGACCGACCAACACAGTCATCGATTATTTCACTTCGATTGGGTTTTCTTGTCCAGCTCACTACAATCCTGCTGATTATGCTTGTATGATATATGTACATGTCATATGAGTCATTCATAATACTAATGCATATGATGTGTTGTGTAGTGGAGTTGGTGACAGGTGATGAGTCACAACGAAACAGATTAACCGAATCATGGACAACAAGGTAGGCAGACGTATACGTACGATGTGGTTATTATAGTGTTTGATTTTTTATGTAACTATATAGTTGTTGTTGCATAAATGTATTTAGATCTTTAATTGAATACTTGTGTGTGTGTGTGTGTGTGTGTGTGTGTGTGTGTGTGTGTGTGCGTGTGTATTACTCTGTGTGTGTATTACTCTGTGTGCGTATTACTCTGTGTGTGTGTGTGTGTGTGTGTGTGTGTGTGTGTGTGTGTGTGTGTGTGTGTGTGTGTGTGTGTGTGTCTGTACGTAACAATACAAGGGATGTCTGTTTTCTTACAAACCTGTGACAACATGCAGAGACGTTTTGAGATCGATTGTCAGACAAGGAAGGAGGAACTAAATGTCTTGTCCATATGAATTGACAGACTGATATAGACAGATTCACAAGAAGTTGCACGTATAGACTACAAGACATTATGAGGTTGCCGGGCACACAATTGGACAAAATTCGGTCACACACAGTGACGCTCCTGTCGCATAACGAAGTGGTATTTTGTAGGGGCTAATAAGTGTTGTTTGTAGTACGTAGGATATGTAAAAATATGCAACCGTAGCTGAAATAATATTTTTATTGCATCCAAGAACATAGTGCAGTTAATTAAATATTATTAATTAAATACAAGTTTGGGTCATTTCTTATGTCCAATAACATTTACTGCTTTACATCAGGACTACGTCTTTCCTTGCCATTCCAAAACAACTGGAAGCAATACCAAACGATGATACACCGATTCACGCATTCAAGAATACACAGAAGAAACCTTACCACAACAACGAGTCCTCAGAAAGATTCATGTCGAAGGCTAATGGATGTGTCACTAATTCTCATCTGCTTGCTGAAGCTAATAGCCAGCAGTTGCAACGTCAGGACAGCTACTCGGACGCCATTAATGCTGTGTTTGTTGCTGTGGATTCTGGCAAGTCAGCCTATGATGTTGCAGAGACGCACAAGTTTCCAACTAGCTTTAGGATGCAACTCAACGTTTTGTCTCAGCGTTCTTTTCGTCAAGCAAAACCGGACATCCTTAGCAAGCTCGGCTTCATTCAAGTAAATTGCAGTGACTTGACAATAAATTAATTATTGTCGTTCTTGTTTGTCTACCATAATATTCTTATGTTTTCTACTAGAATGTTTTAGTTGCTTTAGTTGCCAGTTTGATTTGGTTCCAAGTTCCTCGTGAAGAGAAGAGTATTCGAGATCGAACGTCATTTGTAAGTTTCTCGTTTTTAGTTCGTAACGTACATCATACCAGTTTGCTCTCACACTGATTGTGTATACACTGTAGAGGATTTATGTCAATACACCATCTGTCTGTCTGTCTGTCTGTCTGTCTGTTTGTCTTTGTCTGTCTGTCTATCTGTCTGTCTGTCTGTTTGTGTTTGTCTGTCTGTCTGTCTGTTTGTTTATCTGTCTGTTTATCTGTCTGTCTCTCTATAATGAACCAGTCCTTCACAGCGAAATACTTTAAAACATTAGTAGACTTGGATCTGTACATTAAATATCTGTCTTCTGTCTGTCTGTCTGTCTGTCTGTCTCTCTGTCTGTTTGTCTATCTGTTTGGTTTGTGTTTGATTTTCAATGTAATGTTAAAAATTGTTGCTGTGAAGTTCTTCTTTCATGCAACTTACTGGGGATTCCAACCAGTTGGCCAGGCAGCTTTGGCATGTGAGTTAATTATCTCTTTGTTAAATTGTGTGGATCCAATTGCAACGTTACCACGACATACTGACTTGTAGTTTCTCAAGAAAAAGCAGTTGTCATGAAGGAACGAGCTGCTGGTTCATATCGCCTTTCAGCATACTATCTTTCCAAGGTAAGGCAGCATGCCATCACACTATGCCATGCTCTTGTATCGAGACCATTTACTGTATCATTCTACAGTGTTTCAGTGAAATACCACTGATTATTGTTTTACCATTCATGGAGTTCACAATTGCCTACTTCATTGCTGGCATGCATGGTCCAGGTCAATGGATTCTGTCATTTTTCATTCTTGTCGTCAGTTGCTTTGCAGCCCAGGTGAGTGAGTGTACACACAACAGTCTTTGTTCATTAGCCTCACAACTGCAGCATTTGAGGTAACTTCTGTCTTAGTCTCTTGGATTATTTGTTGGAGCTCTGATTTCAAACTTGAAGGAAGCTCTCACTGCATCTCAAATCGCATTGCTAGCATCGATGCTTGTGGGTGGCTTTTATGTTTTGAATTTACCAGCGTGGATTCAATGGATACAATACCTCTCATTTATTACTTACACATTTGATGCTTTCCTGGGTCTGGAGTTTACAGACGCCTCTCCGTTCAGGTAGTGTGTGTGTGTGTGTGTGTGTGTGCCTGTTTGTCTGCCTGTCTGCCTGTCTCGTCTCTCTGTCTCTCTGTCTGTCTGTCTGTCTGTTTGTCTGCCTGTTTGTCTGTCTGTCTGTCTGTCTGTCTGTCTGTCTGTCTGTCTGTCTGTCTGTCTGTCTGTGTTGCATGTTCTGTTTATAACAGACAAATAGACATAAACACACATGTTGAAATAACTTTTCATGACTATTTGAACTTTAGGTGTGATCCCGTTCAATCAACGTTTGCTGTGTGCAAGAACGTTAACAGTACGTCTACTATTACTGGAAATGGTTTTGACTACCTCATCTCTGGTGGAGATATCTTACGAGACCTGAATGTCACTCTTACTCCATGGCAGTGTGTCCTCAGTATAATATTGTATAGTCTAGGTTTTCGTATCTTGACTTACTTGGCATTGCGGTACCTCCACAAACCAAAATAGCTTCTCTATTTTCAATGCAATAGGCAAAGACATTTTTGTATTTGCTTTGATAATACGGTGATGTACGAAATTAAATTCTATTATTATACACTGCAATGAGATATAAATTCTCGTGTACTATATCTTTTGTAGTGCTGTCACTCCAATGGCATGTGACTAAATTGTTCTCGGGTAACCAGTCCGCTCTTTCGGTTTACTTCCGGCAGGGAAAGTCCGGGAGAACTGGTAAACTTCCGTGATGTCGCTCGTCATTCCCTAGGTTCCACTATAATCTCTATAATTACCCTTTCAGAGATCAACTTTAATTTTTGGTATGTACATGTAGGATCTGGAAGAAGCTCGCAAGTGCGTACTAAATGTCTACACGTAGAGACCGAAGTCATTAGCATTCTAGGTAAAAAGACCGACCTCATTGAGTAAGTACAAGACCGAATTCATTGAGTAAAAGATCGACATCATTGAGTAGTTTAGAAAGATCGAAATCATTGAGTAAAAGATCGACATCATTGAGTAGTTTAGAAAGATCGAAATCATTGAGTAAAAGATCGATTTGACTAATATAATTAATTATAAGATAATTAATTAATCTAGTTAACTAGCAAGACGACCAACGTACGCCATCAAACTAGTCAGTAAAGCTTGAAGCAAACAGATAGTGACAGCCAATAGCCTACTAAATTTAGTCGCTTGCATAACGACATGAAACAAAGCCCGGATATAACTAACCTCGTTACATGTAAATCACGTGTTCGCACGCTTAACAACGTGAATATTCACGATGGACGTCGACTCTGCCTCTTCTCATCGTCGTCTAACGTTGTCTACCGTGCGAGGTGTTAAAGCGCGACGAGGCTTATCTCTTGATTTCGTAGACGTGAGTGTCGACGTCAGTGAAAAAGAGAAAGAAATTCTTCACGCCGTCAGCGGCGGAGTCGAGCCAGGAGAAATGTTGGCGATTATGGGACCAAGCGGTAATGTGACGAGTTGACAAATCCCTATTTACTGAATTAATTAGGTCTTGATCATTTGTTACGTTCATTTTCGTGAACTCATGTTTGAGTAGACTCAGTTCTAATTTACAGTAAATGACCTCTTAGAATAATTATCGATCCAGAAGGCGACTTTAGCTAAAGAACCCTTAATTAGAATTAAATATTCCTCTGGATGACGCTGTTGAACTCAACCCAGTCTCTGTCATTTCCATGATTGTCAGTCTCTGGCGCTGTAGTAAAGGGGGCGTTTGTGCTATAAACAGACACTGTATTGCATTACTCACTATGTGTAATACCAGAGTAGTAATAAGTGGTGTAATGCTACACACATTTCAGTGTATGGTGCAAGACTCTAAATTTAGTTAGACGCCCTAAAATAATTGTCATTACCAAAGGTGCCCTAATTACTTAATTCAAGCCTCCAACAAATTATGCACAGAGAGAAGGTACAATAGTAAGGGATATATACTAAGGGTGAAATACTATGGGGTGAAATACTATGGGGTGAAATACTATGGGGTGAAATACTATGGGGTGAAATACTATGGGGTGAAATACTATGGGGTGAAATACTATGGGGTGAAACACAAAGGGGTGAATTACTAAGGGTGCATAGTTAGAGGCACAATACTAAGGGGTGAATAACTAGGGGTGAATAACTAGGGGTGAATAGTAACCGTAACTGCCTTTGCATACTCTAACAGATCTTCTTACACGCAAGTATGCCCAAGTAGAGCGTGCATTCTAGCTTTTTGATCTTCTATTCTGAAACTAACAATGTTCAAAGGTTCCAATATTTGACCATTGCTTACGTCATGCAACTAGGGTAGTAGATATCAGCAGCCATTGCAGAGATATAGGACCTACACAGGTGCAAACACTTGTTAGAGTGATGCTCGCTAACTAGCAGGTGGATAGCTCACAAGCGGAAAGCCCTGCAGCGAATTCAGGATAGGTATGGTGCATACTTGTTACATTTGACGCATCTTCAAGAGGGCAAATCCCTTAGGAGTGTTGACAAACAAAGGCTGAAAGGCTACTTGTTAAGATGGACAGAAGCCCGCATTCTGCTTGGTTGCTTCTGTACATTGACATCCTTTTTACACCACCAGCTGTGTTGAGCTTGTCATTGCAAGAGGATGGTGTTGCATGATGTGGCCCATGCCATCAAGCACAGCTTGAAAGCGCATCGCTCTCTGAAGCAACTTAGTTGTACCCCTCCTGAGGAATGGCTTGCAACTAAGCGCCTCTGCCAGCAGCTCCGTGTGGAAGGTGACAATGTGAGCTACCAAGTCTTTCAGCTCCGTCACTACAGGGAAGCAGTCATGATAGCTTGCAAAAAGGAAGTACTAGCTGATCTCAGTAGACTAGATTGTGAAATACGTGAACGAATTGAATGGTCTGATGCCAACATGCTCCGATCCATCCTAGTTTACCTAGATACTCAAATGTGGCTGGGAAACGATGACAATGATGCTATTTGTAGAGAGATCAGCTCTGCTGTGGCTCACATCATTCCTCAGTTCCGTGCTCCACTGGAAGCAAAGGGCATAGATCTATCAAGTATTGATGATGAAGTAGATGACATGCTGAGATATGCAAGGAGTTATCTGAGGCTACATAGGGACAGTCACCACCAAGTGTGGTGCCAGCTTGCTACTGTTCCCGAGGCATCCAACTGGAAGAATGCTGTTAGTATTGCTGAGCTTCTTTTCTGTCTTCCTTTTAGTACAACAAAAGTGGAACAACTCTTTTCGCAGCTGAAACTCATAAAATCTGAGAGACGAACAAATTTGAAGGAAACAACTCTTGCAGACCTCCTAGAAGTGACCAAAGAAGGCCCCCTTTGGCAGCATTTTGTGCAAATTCAGCTGTAGATCTGTGGTGGCAGGACTGTTCAACAAGTCGAAGGGTATGCCAGAACCCAAGAAAACCATATAAACCTCGGGCAATTAACTCTGTGCGTGAAGGTTCTGATAAAGAGCATGTGGTCCAAGATGACCCTGAGCCACAATTAACTTTGGATGACTGGGATTCATGGTCCTTGCAAAACCATGACTAATTCTGATTAATATGTGAGAGTTCAGCATTGCTTGTTCTTCAATAGCTTCTTTCAAAATAGGTCAGTTTAATATAGAATTTATGAACACGACATATGTGTACAGTACTGTTCCAGTAATTTTTCTACCATTCATGATTGGGATTCTAGCATAGGGCAGGCTTTAGTCTGTGAATCTAAGGCTTTAAGATTCTTGGCTTTTCTGAAATATTTATTTGGTGCATAAGAGATCAAGGTACAAGGAACATTTAATTTATGCATGGCCGATCATAACTCTTATACGGCCGATCTAATTTTGATTGTGATCTGACATTTGCCGGCTGACTGCAAAACGTTATATTGGTTACTGTAGGGGGTGCCATACTAAGCGGCACGATACTAAGGGGTTTTACAGTAAGCAATTTTAGTTTTTGAGTTGTCAAGTAAGTATTATAATTTTTGTGTTACACTAACAAAGCAATCTGTAGGTTGCAGTTTTATTTGTCGGTGCTAGTTTTTGCTGTTTGAATCTCTATCTGTAAAGTTATTCATCCTGCCTGTGTGGTCATGTTCTTGCTTGTTTTGTTGTCTTCCTTACCTTTGAGCTTTGTACAGAATATGAGAATTTGGATATGAATGTCACACTTGGTACCATAAAGTTGGAGATCGAGCATTCTCATATATTTGTATCTAATTTCTAGGAGCTGGAAAGACGACCCTGTTGAATGTCCTTGCTGGACGTTTAAAATCAGCTTACAATTACACAGGCCAGATCAACGTCGATGGTGAGCCTCTTAACAAACAACTGAGAAGGAAAGTGTCGTACGTCCTCCAGGCAGATGTCTTCTTCTCGTATCTCACTTTGAAACAAGCGCTTACGGTAAAGACATACACAGAGGTTGACACATCATGTAGTCAGCTTCCACATCTGTTGATAATGTTTTCATCTCATCCTCTGTATCTACTGTTTGTTGATTTGTCTGTCTGTTTTCTATTAGTCTGTTGATCATTACTAATACTGTGTATGTCAGCAAGTCATCCAACTGGCTTGTATCTGTCAGTCATATTCATCTAATGTCTTTCTGTGTTTGTATTCATTTCTCTGCTTGCCTTTTTATACATTTACGTGTGCATACATATGTTTGTGTTTATAGTATTCGGCTCTTCTTCGATTGCCTTCGTCGATGTCTAAGAGAGACAAATTACGGATGGTCCGTTGTGTAAACTAGCAGCCAGTAGTCAACCTGATTTTTCTAACAAAGAATCTTTGTGATAAACTGCAGGTTGATCGTGCTATTGAAGTCTTAGGAGTACAGGATTGTCAAAACACAAGTAATTGATATTAATTTTCATCACATTTAGTCATTTCTTCGTGGTTGATTGGGTATATTTGTATTGTAGTTTTTGGAAATGCTTTCTATTCTGGCCTCTCAGGAGGTGAGAATTTGTGCTAAGTGTAGAAGTCAGATGCTTAGTAACCAGATATGATGTGCATGTCAACATGATCATATTACAGTAAGAAAAACACATAGTAGTACTGCTACAACAACTGCAATTAAGAAAGAACAACAATGTCTCTTAAAAGAAAAAGACGTTGTGAGTGAGCTCAAGACGAGCTTTACTCTGCACAATGTCCACCATGTCCACCATGTCCAAATTGAGTGGACAGTGTAGTTTTGATCTTATCCCTCAACACACAGAAATGCTGATTTAATAGAGCAAAACTTAGTCTGTATCTAATCATAGACATTGTTTGACAACATTGTGCATAAGAGGTATTTGATTGTTTGAAATGATGTTAGCTATATGCTTGAAAAATGTGCTAGCGTCTTTGCCCATCCCTCCAGTGGAAGAAATTACTAGTGGAGTGAAGCTTCCCTCTTCAATCTAACTCTTTCGTCGTATGCACGTTGTTTTCTTGTTTGTGGTTCTTGTCTACTTGTTGGAGGTTGGTACATCGGTAACTTGACGTGTTAGGATAGAAGGCCTTGATGTCGAAAAATGCGCATCCACCTCTTCGCCAAATCCACATGCAGATATGTCTAGTCGTGCTTTATATTACAGTGGAATCTACTTAATCAAATAGAAGCTGTTTACTAAGTTTTGAAAAATTGAGTTAAAACTGTTGTCTGCTGTTTAACTCTCTAATTGAATACACAAACTTGTGTTTATGTCCGAAGTAATAATCCATTTTGTTGGTTTGCTGTTTTGTGGTGAATGGCAGCAATGTGTTATGTTGTCAGTTGAACTGACCTTGTGTGTTTTGTGTGATATGCAGGTGAAAAGAAGCGAGCCAATATTGCTTGTGAGTTGCTGACAGACCCTGCCATACTGATGCTTGACGTAAGGAACACACACACACACACACACACACACACACACACACACACACACACACACACACACACACACACACACACACACACACACACACACACACACACACACACACACACACACACACACACACACACACACACACACACACACACACACACACACACACACACACACACACATGCACGTGCACACACACACACACATGCACGTGCACGCGCGCGCACACACACACACACACACACACACACACACACACACACACACACACACACATACACACATGTGCATGCACACACACACGCACACACACACACACACACACACACACACACACACACACACATGCATGCATGCACACACAGTGACACACTCACACACACACACACACACACACACACACACACACACACACACACACACACACACATGCACACGTGCATACACACACACGCGCGTGCACACACACACACACACACACACACACACATGTGCACGCGCGCACACCACACACAACTACACATGTGCACACACTACATTTCAGTATCAACTTATGGTACATACGTCAGAAATATACTGAAAAGTTGCTTAATGCTTGTAGGAGCCAACATCTGGTCTTGATTCTAGCACTGCTCTCAGTCTTCTAAAGACTCTTCGTCACTTAGCAATAGACGAAGCTAAAACACTAATTGCTACCATCCATCAACCTTCAACACAATGTTATTATGAATTTGATAAACTACTTCTATTGTGTGAAGGAAAGGTAATTGCAAAACTGAGCTGCTTGTTATTGTATTTGACGGTGTTTGCTTAATTAATATCAATATTGAAATAAAATGTATTAATTAATATTAATATTGAAATAAAAATGTATTAATTAATATTAATATTGAAATAAAATGTATTAATTAATATTAATATTGAAATAAATGTATTAATTAATATTAATATTGAGATAAAATGTATTAATTAATATTGAAATAAAATGTATTAATTAATATTAATATTGAAATAAAATGTATTAATTAATATTAATATTGAAATAAAATGTATTGATTAATATTAATATTGAGATAAAATGTATTAATTAATATTAATATTGAAATAAAATGTATTAATTAATATTAATATTGAAATAAAATGTATTAATTAATATTAATATTGAGATAAAATGTATTAATTAATATTAATATTGAAATAAAATGTATTAATTAATATGAATATTGAAGTAAAATGTATTAATTAATATTGATAACTTTTACATATTTTTAAAGAATTAGATAATTTTATTCCAGTTTATTGTGTGATTTTTATTGTGTGTGTTATTGGGCAATTGTAAGTTGATTGTCTTGTCTATTTCATCTATCAGCTGGATTTCTGATTTTAGGTTGCTTACTGTGGACCAACTGGTAAAGTTGTTGATTATTTTAGTTCAATTGGATTTGAGTGTCCGGCTCATTACAATCCTGCAGATTATGCTTGTATAACAAATTTGTATGTAGTGCAACAATATGGTGGTAAAGTACAGTCTTGATGTGTTTCGTAGTGGACTTGGTAACGGGTAGTGAATCACAGCAGAGAGAACTGACTGAATCATGGAAGGAAAGGTTGGAACAGATAGTCTGGTTGTCTGTCTGTCCATCTGTCCATCTGTCTGTCTGTCTGTGTGATTGTCTGTTTGTTTGTCTGTCTGTCTGTCTGTGTGATTGTCTGTTTGTTTGTCTGTCTGTCTGTCTGTTTGTCTGATTGTCTGTATGTTTATTTGTCTGTCTGTCTGTCTGTCTGTCTGTCTGTCTGTCAGATTGTCTGTCTGTCTGTCTGTCTGATTGTCTGTCTGTCTGCCTGTCTGTCCGTTAGGTCTGAATTAGTGGACAGAGTAATAGACTGAAGTGGACTTGTTTACTTTTGAAGATTTGCTTGTTGTATCTTTTAAAGTTTAAAATCAATAAAACTATCTGTCTGTCTGTCTGTCCATCCGTCTGTTTGTTTATCTGTCTGTCTGTTTGTCTGTCTGTCTGTCTGTCTGTCCATCTGTTAGTTTGTCTGTCTGTCTATCTGTTTGTCCATCTGTTTGTCTGTCTGTCTATCTGTTTGTCTGTCTGTCTATCTGTCTGTCTGTCTGTCTGTCTGTCTGTCTGTCAAATATATATATTTTTCAAATCCAAAGAAATTTCCATCAAGAGCTTAAAAGCTAGTCTTTAAGTAAAGTTCCTCTAAATCAACAACAAACACTTAAGGCCACAACAGATGACCCCATAGGGGGATCAGAATACATTTAACCACTTAGTTTAAAACAAATTTGATATTCATCAAGGACACTGCAAGATTTTTGTTTAGCTGATATTACTGCCATCTTCCTAGAGATCACACTTGAATTGCATTGCTGCAGCTTGATCGAAATCGTTGTCTCCAGTGTGTTTTGAACTCAGCAATGTTAGATCGTCCATTGTCATCCCTCCACAGAGCAGAGAGGACCCTCAAGTACTCAGACGCTTTCTCCCCCCAACGGCCGAAATGTTCGAATACAAGAGGCACGACTGTTGGAGAATATCCACCAGGTAGTCGTTCCTGGGCGTACTTGTTTTTCTTGATTTGCTCCCTTCTTATTGCCGTGCTTTCCCCAGTTGTAGCTGCACGAGGTAAGATGTCTGATGCCCATGGGTGAGCTAGTGCCACGTCTAACTCAACGTTAGATCCTGTCTCTGAGTCATAAACTAGGATGTCAGACCGGTTGTTTGAATGTGTGTAGCGGTCCCTAGGCTCACACTTGTGTGGCAGATATACTGAACTCAAGCACTCAGACCATACTGACATCATCGAATCATGGGTCCACACAGGGCCACCACCGTTCTTGCATGTTAGGAGGAGGAATCTGTCTGTCTATCTGTCTGTCTGTCTGTCCATCCTAAACAGCTAAACTATTAACAATTCCAGACAATCAAATTCTATAACGATTCATCTTTCTACACTTCTAGAAAAGGCATCTTTTCATCCACCATATTCGCTAACCAACCACTAGACGTTATTATCAAAGAACCAATGACTCACCAAACACAACAGCAAGAAAGCTCTACCAACAATCTTTCCAATGGAGACATCCCCACTAACCAACTATTCAGTGAATCTTCCAACAATCAGTTACGTCGTCAAGACAGCTACTCAGAGGCAATCAATGCTGTGGTTACAGACGTTGAATGTGACACGGCAAAATATGAAGTTACAGAGAACCACAAGTTCCCAACAAGTTTCTGGACACAACTCAGTGTTCTATCTCAACGTTCGTTCTATCAAGCCAAACCAGATATTCTCAGCAAGCTGGGCTTTATTCAAGTGAGCTGCAGCAGTTTGTGTGTTTGAGTATATGCATTGATGTGACGTTTGCATGATTGTTAGAATATTATTATTGGTCTTATTGCTGGATTCATTTGGTTTCAAATTTCAAGTGATGAAAAGAACATTCGTGATCGTGCAGCATTTGTAAGTGGTTTTTGTACTCTGTCTTGTCTGTCTGTTTGTCTGTCTGTCTGTTTGTCTGTCTGTCTGTTTGTCTGTCTGTCTGTTTGTCTGTGTTTGTCTGTCTGTCTGTCTGTCTGTCTGTGTTTGTCTGTCTGTCTGTCTGTTTGTTTGTGTTTGTCTGTCTGTCTGTCTTGTCTGTCTGTCTGTTTGTCATATAATATATTTTCATACATGACTACTATTACAAACTATGTTCATGGCTAACAAGCTGTGCTACTGCTTTAAAGCCTTTTCTGGCCATAACTACTAAGCTAATGAATAAAAAACTGTGTAAGGAAGTCATCTATATCTATATTTCTGTTTGTCTGTCTGTGTCTGTCTGTCTGTCTGTCTGTGTCTGTCTGTCTGTCTGTCTGTCTGTCTGTGTCTGTCTGTCTGTCTGTCTGCTTGCCTGTTTGTCTGTCATTGTGTGTGTGTGTGTGTGTGTGTGTGTGTGTGTGTGTGTGTGTGTGTGTGTGTGTGTGTGTGTGTGTGTGTGTGTGTGTGTCGTCTGTCTATTTCCAGCTGATATTTGATGTCTGTTCTAGTTTTTCTTTCAGTCAGGCTACTGGGGATTCCAACCAGTCGGTCAAGCATCATTGGCTTGTAAGTCTTATCCACATTGATATCAAGCAATAAACACTGACACATACACCATTCACCGTTAGTCTCTCAAGAGAAAGCAGTTGTACAGAAAGAACGAGCCGCTGGTTCGTATCGCCTCTCAGCTTACTATATCTCCAAGGTCTGTGCATGTGCATGCTCACTATATCACAATTGTGTCATGACTGTAAGCACCGTATTTATAAAATAGTGTTTCAGTGAAATACCGTTGATTCTTGTTCTACCGTTTATTGAGTTTACGATTGCTTATTACATGGCTGGCATGCATGGTGCAGATCGATGGATTTTGTCTTTTTTTATCCTCATTATCAGCTCCTTTGCAGCACAGGTTGGCATCAACAGTCACACATTTGTCGTTCTGTTTACTGAAGTATGAAGTGCATTTCTTGTTTAGTCTCTTGGTCTGTTTGTTGGATCTTTGTTGTCGAATCTGAAGGAGGCACTGACTGCTGGAGTTATTGCAATGCTGACGTCTTTGCTTATTGGTGGTTTCTATGTCACGAATTTTCCACCGTGGCTTCAGTGGGTGAAGTATCTGTCATTGATCACGTACACATGGGACGCGTTGTTGAGTCTGGAGTTTATGGGCAGCTCTCCTTTCAGGTGAGTGTGATATCTACGGTTATCATATAACTGCCTGGAAATCGGTTGATAGTTGATATTAATCCACTCTGAGAGATAATGTTTGTTTCACATATTATGTATTTATGTGTACTGTATAACGTGTTATTTTTGGTTTTAAAATTTTGGTAATTCAGAAGCAAATACGTTTCAGTGTAATTAATTTCGGTATGACAAGGCACAGGTTTGGTGTGACACAACTAGAATAGATTTTGGGCGTCAAGTGAGATCAACCACTTGCCCACTACGTATGGTGTCAGGAAAATGGTGCACCTTGGCTCTTGCATTTGTGGGTTGCTGTGCAAAGGCTCGTTGTTTCTCCAAGCAGGCAGTTGTCATTGCTGTGCGCAAAACTTCTGGGAGTTTGTGAAGTATCTAGGTTACTTCCACTCTGTTGGTGCCTTCTGCACGTGAAGTACAGAACTTAGAAAATTTTAGGTTTTGTCTTAATTTAGGTAAAGAAAAGTCACACCGAATTTACCGAAAATATAATAACACGTTATACGGTATTTTCTTGTGTACGAAGTCTAGGCCTCCAAGGTTGTTCAACCCCACAGTTACAAAAGTTGAATTTTAAATAACATGGGCACAGACACTGTGACACACACATGTATACACATGTGCACACGTGCGCGCACACACACACACACACACACACACACACACACACACACACACACACACACACACACACACTTCATTCTCTGCTGCCCTATATAGGTGTGATCATGTCATTTCATCTTACTCCGTGTGTGAAAACATCACTGCTACTAATGGATCACATTACCTCATCACAGGGGATGATGTCTTACAAAGCTTCGACGTTGCACTTCGGCCATGGCAGTCTGTTATGTGCCTCTTACTGTACTCACTGATTTTTCGAATTCTAACATATCTGGCACTACGGTATCTTCACAAACCCAAGTAAGAATGCAATACAACAAATTATTTTGCTTGGATGTGGTTTGTAGTTTGTACTAATTTAAGAATGAAGTTTCTTATATTGGCAAATGATTGTGTTATGTGAAATACTGTACATGCAACTACATCTCATGAAAATTAAGTGTCAGACATTTTTGTACAATTATACACTCGAACCTCACTAGTCCCGACCTCCAAGATCTGGACACTTAACCCTAACCCATAACCCTGACCCTGACTCTAACCCATAACCCTAACCCATAATCCTATTACCCAGCACATCAGGTCTTAGGGCTCCGAGGGTAAGCACTTTGGCAGAGCCATATATATGGCTGTATGTGTACGGCTCCGCACTCTAGCAAGAAACTCCCGTCTAGACACTCAATTCTCAGTCTTGACTATCACGTGCCAGTGTGTGGGAGAACACGTATGTAACGTATGTACAAAGTACACATATACATTACAGTGTAGTACAAGTGTGTACTACAGTACACGCACCCTGTGCAGAAATATGACTGTACGATGCAGTACGGTATGGTATGACGTTAAACCAAACCTTAAAATGGTCTGGGATTCCAAGGATGTAACGCGCGTTAGCTATCTACATTCTAGAATCCACCTGGTCCTATACTGTCTGGATGAGGGAGGTTTTGAGTGTATTTATTAGTTCTTTAAAGTCTCACACTGTCTATATAATACCCAAAAAACACAACATTCATCTTCATTAGCAAAGATCCATACTAACTGCCTACATATATGCCTATACTGGCCTTGTCTATAAACAGAAGGATATCTGAATAATTTCACCGTCGTTTATTATCTATTATCAGGAAGAAGGAATTAGTAAATATCAGGGATGTTTGTGAATTCTCTCTTTAGCTTCGCTCTCCAGTATCCACCCGTGTAGCGATGAATGGTAGTGTTGGTGTCCGAGTCATACTGTGGAGTGAACCATCTAAAACGTATGTAGTACATGATATACACTTACAATATGACTGTCTGTCTGTCTGAGTCTCTTTCTATCTGTCGGTCTGTCTGTCCAACCATCTGTCTTTCAGTTTGTCTGTCTGTCCGTCTATCCAACTGTCTGCCTGCATGCCTGTCTGCCTCATCTCCTTTAGTCATCATTGTAGCATCTGTTACATTTTCTTCACCTTGGTTTCCACAGCTTTTTCTCAGAATCCCTCAATCGTTTTGCTGCTCTTTGCTTCTCTTCTAGTCGATGTTTCTCCTTGCCTGCATCATCCACACGTCCATTCTCCATTAGCTGAATGTCGGGTCTCAAACGTGAGTCAGTAGCTGCAATGTTGTCCTCCATTTCATTCAACTGAAGTGCAAGGCTTGTGAACCCAAACATCCTACAGCACATAACAGCTCATACCACATGCCAAACCACAACAGTGTGTTACACAGCAGTGACTCATTCTAGAAAATTGGAATCCACTTTCTAGAATCTTACTTGTGGGCATCAGGTAGTCTGTCTTTCAGTCTCCACAAAGGAAAAGCTACAGGACCAGCTTCAATAACCTTTCCTTTCCGACTTTTGACTTCATCTGAAAGAAAACCAATGAGATGTTTTGATTACCTTCAAACAACCACACAATCTATACGACACACACACACACACACACACACACACACACACACACACACACACACACACACACACACACACACCATTTACATACAGCAATCAAGTCCCTTGTCCCAAGTTCCTTTGATAACGTACTCCACATCACCACTTCTGTTCTTCACTTCCCCGTGTAGCTCCTTGAAACTCTTGCCCACCTTGCTATACGACTGAAATCGCAGCGATGCTGTTTCCTGTGTCTGATGGCATGTCACCACTACATCACCCTCCTGCAACAAAAACCCATTCGATATTTAGTGTTGGGGAGATGCTTTATATGAACAAATAAAAAATACAAAATATCCAAAAGTTAAAATAATTAATAAAAAATCAAAAATTAAAATTAAAATCAAAAAATTTAGAATAAAAATAAATATAAAATTAAAAATTAAAATTAAAATATAAACAATAAAAAAGTAAAACAATAAAATATCAAAATTAAAATTAAAATTAAAAATTAAGAAAATACAAAATATAAGAAATTAAAAAATAGATTAAAAAATCAAAAATAAAAACAATAAAAAGTAAAACAATAAAAAATTAAAAAATTATAAAATGTAAGAAATTAAAAAATAAAATTATAAAATTATAAAATGTAAGAAATTAAAAAATAAAATTAAAAAATTAAAAAATTATAAAATGTAAGAAATTAAAAATAAAATTAAAAATTAAAAATAAAATTACAAATTACAAAAATTTTTAAAAAAATCAAAATACAAGACTGGATAAACCAACGTTTCATCTTACATTGTCAACCCACAATCTTCCTAAAATAAGGTTGTGTACAGTAGTCACAGGCTTTCTCCACGTGTAATGTGTCCCATCACTTTTCATTCGCAGGTGAACAAGTCCAGTTGGTATGACCTTCAAATACTACACAAACACAAACACCTTCATCTCCTCCCTCAACACCACTAGAGCGTTTGACTCACCTGCCCTCTAAATCTAATGTCTAGTTTGTATTCCTGCCATAGACTCCAATGCTCTGCCTCACAATGCATGGCAGTGATCGGTGGGTGATGACACACTTGCTCGGATAGAACAGCGTAACCAAACTCGTTACGAACAGATTCGAATGTTTCACCAAGAAGAGGATTGAATGGCTTGTAGAACCTGGAAGAAACACACAATGTAATGACAATGTCACATCGAGTGTTTGTTGTTTTAATGGTAAATGTGAGATACTGTGTGCACAATTGTCTTCATTTGTGGCACTACATATTTGGGGTGTACGGACGGTGGTGTGTGTGTGTGTGTGTGTGTGTGTGTGTGTGTGTGTGTGTGTGTGTGTGTTTTGCTGTGTGTGTGTCACTGTGTGTGTGCCAGTCTGCTGCCTGTGCTCTTTAGTCGTGTATGGGAGCAAAATCTGGGGTCATCTCTCTTTTCCATCAAAAATATACAAGAGTCAACCCCCTGAAAGGGGCCCTTTAATTCAGTTCATAGTGCATGTGTTGCCAAATCAAAATTGCATTCATCTGGCATCACCGTTATGTCAATCCATCTCTGGGTCAGCCTGTTACAGAGATACACAAAGGCTCTTGCCACACAGATCCTACTCTTTGTGGTCTTATAGTCAGGCTTCACTTCCTGCCTGTAGTTCTTGTGTTATTGACTTTTCGTCATAGCTACACAATTCTCTGCAGTTCCTTCCAGCATATGCTTTCCATATACAAACTACTTTAGGATATCAGTGTCACAGTGTCACACGTCCACCATTTCTTTGGCTCTGTCTGTCTGTCAGCCTGTCTGTCCATCTGTGTTCTCTCCCCCAGTTTAGTAAATTACTTTCCTACTTGTTTGTGTCAGCACTGGCTACTTAACTTACCTTCCTTCTGCTGAAGCAAAGCACGAAACCGCAAACGCTGCAATATGAGCGATCCGGTCCAATGACGACTTGCACTCTACAACAGAATCCTTCCATCACAACGCACTCCAACAGAATGCAAAAAATTTACTATGGGCTGTATGCAAAATCTCCGCATTCTCCAAGTCCTCACAGATCCTCTACACAACAACACAGCAAAACGATAATCCAATGCGCAAACGTACCCTCGCGCGTCCAGACCCCGCGCCATACAAGTGCGGAGGCTCACTACACTAGACAAGACGCCAACCTGTGTGAAACTAAGCGGCTCATTGAAGTGTACAGGCATAGTAATTTTCGTCAAGTCTAATCCGATTACGGACTTGGCAAAGCTGCGCACAGTACACAAACAATTGAGATGACGTCATGACAAAACGTCATCACGTTACCTCCACAAACTAAACGAACTCCTGTCCCTGTTGACTGGCAACCTACACCTTCTCCTCCGATCTTTCCAATCTATAACAAAACAACGACAGATTTGAGACAGCAAACAAGTACACAACACAGTCTAGTCACCATAAACGCGCAAAGCTCGAAATTCCGCCTCTCCGTCGTCGTCTTTCGACGTCGTTTGATTCCAAGTGTCATTGCTCGCTACACTTGACGCTGTTGTCGTAGACTAGACGAGGAAAAAGTGCGAGAAATGTCAAACAACAACACTGTCGCTATTTAGACGCGAACGGGCGATTACTTCTCCGCTAGTGATACTTGCAGACGACGAGCTCATTTCTCTGCTATTGCCAATGCAGTTCATGATGCCATTCAGCAGCAGCACGGCAGACTTTGTGTGGACCTACTGTGTGCGCATGCGTAGTGGTAGGTGTAGTGAGTCATGTGGTCGTCACATCCTCGCCTTTGCGCCGAGCAACGCTTCCGCTCGTCTCACTCGATAGGAAATTAGATGCGTTGTCTATTTAGTAGGTCGTTTGCTGGGCGGTGTGGCATTGCGGTCTCTCAGTCCTTCCTCAGGACACACGCGTACTCAGGCGCCTAGTAGAACTCACTCATAGAATGGACTTGACGTCAGGCCTTTTTGACGTCAGGTTTGTGTGATATAATGAAATTAACGTTAACTGTAGATGCACGTACGTACAAGATGTTGGGCAAAACAGTACTAGTACTGTGGTATCTAGGAATATTGAGAGACACAACGTTTTGATGTCTCTGTCTGTCTGTTCGTTTTTGTCTGTCTGTCTGTTTGTCTGTTTGTTTGTCTGTCTGTTTGTCTGTCTGTTTGTCTGTCTGTTTGTCTGTCTGTTTGTCTGTCTGTCTGTCTGTCTGTCTGTCAATAGAATAGTTGAGGAAAAGGACGCGGGAAGAATGAGATCCTTGCAAGGACGAGGGGCGGGAGGATGGCTTGAAACAGTCCCCACTTCAGACAAGCACGCACTAAAGCAGAATGAATTTCGTCTAGCGTCTTGTCTGAGGTTGGGTGTCTGTCTGCCATTCAGTCAGCTCCTTGTAAAATGTGAGTGTGGAGCAGAGCTGGACAGAGAAGGATATCACTTGATTACATGTAAGTATGGGGGAGGTCCTGTCTGGACGCACAACACCCTAGTTTCTGGATGGAGCGAGTGTCTCAGCGATTTGCTCATATGCCACCAGATTGAGCCAAGACACAGATACATCCACACTGAAGATAGACCAGACATCACATTTTACGACGTAGACTCAGGAACAACAAAAGAGATAGATGTTGCTATGGCTCATCCCTGGAGCAAAGATACCATCAAGGGAGCGTCCACGACATGTGGATATGCAGCAACAAAACGAGAGGCAAGGAAGGAAGTAAAGTATCGCAAAGAATCATTACCAGATGGTTCTAAGCCTTTTGTTACTCCTCTGGTGTTCGAACACTTTGGTCGTTGGGGACCCAAAGCAGAGGAATTTTTAAATGAGCTTGCAAAGAAGTCCAAAGACATGCTGGGAAGGAAAAATGAAGCAGCGTTTAGAAGCTATTGGAGAAGAAGATTTTCTGTGATTATTCAGAAATGTAACAGTAGAGTTGTTTTAAGAAAGCTATCTAGGCTTTCATTGAATTGTTTGGATGGACAAGACAAGCTAGAGATGGACAAAGCCATTCATAGTTCTATTCATTAATTAAAACGAAGAACAGTAGGAGAGTAGAACTTTTAGTACTGCAGCAAGTGATGTAAGTAGTGACGTTTGATGACAATAAAACAAATCTGTCTGTCTGTCTGTCTGTCTGTCTGTCTGTCTGTCTGTCTGTCTGTCTGTCTGTCTGTCTGTCAAAGGTATTTTATTCAATAGAACAAAGTACGTACAGATGGAGGCTAAATCCTCTACAACACAATGTCCTCATCAGTCCAATTAACTACACACGTGCTTGCTCCTTTACTAAAAAAAAAGTATCTCTGTCTGTCTGTCTGTCTGTCTGTCTGTCTGTCTGTCTGTCTGTCTGTCTGTCTGTCTGTCTGTCTGTCTGTCTGTCTGTCTGTCAATGGTAGTATAATTTCAAACATCGAAACTATTACAGGCTAGAGGAGCTAGTACAGCCACGTCTAAAGTAAAATATTTGAAAGTTTTGTTCTCTGCATAAACTACACTTGAAAAAACATATATGATATATGGACCGTATTGGTCCACGTTTCTTCTCTATTATTACAGATAACACTTCTTATTTGCCACTTCTCAGCACACCCTCTACCTTGCGATAGATAACTTTCGCATTGCATTTTTGCAACTGAACTGAAATGCGTTGTCTCCACTGCAGCAAAAACTCCGCCCTGTTCAGTCTTCCCAAGTCGTCTGTAGATCTGAGGGACAATTGTTGTAGATAACATTCTGATTCCTTGCCCCATCTTCCAAAATGCTCCAGGACTAAGGGGACAATGGTGAACGATTCTCCCCCAGGAAGGAGTTGTTTGTAATATTTGGTCAGCTTCTTCTCTTCTCTCTTTAGTGCTGCAGCTCCATCTGTGTGTGCTGCACTGCTGACGATTTCAGAGCTCCATGGGTGCGCCAGTGAGATGTCCAGGTCCACATTAGACCCAGAGCCACAGTCAAAAACAGAGATATCCGGGCGGTCATTTGAGTTTGAGTACCTGTTTCTAGGTTCCCGTCGGTGGTGTATATGGAGATCTCTCAAACAATCTGCCCACACTGCAGCTATGGACTCGTGGGACCAGACAGGCCCACCACCCCATTTACATGTCAAGAAATGATAGCCAGATCCATCAAGGGAGACACCGCAATCACATCTTTGGATATATCCTTTGAAGGGCATAGACAATCCCAACCTCATGCAGGCCGCCAAGCGAAAATCGCGGGATTCTAGTGCGAGCTTCTGCGAAGTTGGTATCGTATTTATCCATGCCCCTGCCCCTTTGCCTTGCAAAGACCGAAGTCTTGCTGCCTCTCTATCGCATGAGCTTATCATAATCATGTCAGTGATGGCAGTGCTGGCTAAATCCTGTGTCAGTTTTCTTTGTAGTTTACTTTTATTCCGTAGCATATCTTCCAGTTGTTTGTCAGAAGGCACTGCCTCACGAAGAGCTTGAGCTATAGAACCTCTCTGGGGATCACCGTGGTCACCGTCTGTCTGTCTGTCTGTCTGTCTGTCTGTCTGTCTGTCTGTCTGTCTGTCTGTCTGTCAAAAACATCTATTGGTAAACATCAACGCTATTACAGTCAACACTAAATCACTATCTATGAGTCCAAGAAAAATGACCCAAAGGGTCATGAAATGAAAGCTTAACGTACACTCTGGTAACTGTAAAAACCAGCTACGGAGTCATTTCTACACACTATTCTGTCAATCTTCTTCGCCAAAACCATACTGTTACACCGCTGTAAAGTAATGGACATTAATCGTCTCCAATAAGTCTTGAACTCGCTGGAGTTCACCTTGCCGTCATCATCTCGTGATCGCAGAGAGATTTGATGGAGAAACTTTTCTCCTGCATTTCCCCAGCGGCCATAATGCTCAAACACCAGTGGAATTAGGCATGGAGAACCCCCACTAGTGTGAGTCTCTCTGCTGTACTTCTCTCTCTTCTTTCCCTCCCTTTTTGAAGCAGCAGATCCATCAGTTGTAGCTGCGACTGAAATTATGTCGGTGCTCCATGGGTGGGCTAAGGAAATGTCGAGCTCAACGTTAAAGTCGGTTGCATTATAAACGGCAATATCGGGTCTGGACTGAGAGCTGCTGTAACAGTCTCTTGGCTCAACGGTATGGGGAAGAGACACGCGTTTCAAACACTCTGTCTGTCTGTCTGTCTGTCTGTCTGTCTGTCTGTCTGTCTGTCTGTCTGTCTGTCTGTCTGTCTGTCTGTCTGTCTGTCTGTCTGTCTGTCTGTCTGTCTGTCTGTCTGTCTGTCTGTCTGTCTGTCTGTCTGTCTGTCTGTCTGTCTGTCTGTCTGTCTGTCTGTCTGTCTGTCTGTCTGTCTGTCTGTCTGTCAATACATATATTTCAAACATTGAACTATTATACACCATCTAAGCAAAGCGACTAAATATTACCCAAGCCAATAGGGCTTGGTTCTACCTACAACTATTTATGTTTATGCGGCTGTATGTTTGTTTGTCTGTTTGTCTGTCTGTCTGTCTGTCTGTCTGTCTGTCTGTTTGTCTGTATGTTTGCTGTCTGTTTGTTTGTATGTTTGTCTGTATGTTTGTCTGTATGTTTGTCTGTATATTTGTCTGTATGTCTGTCTGTCTGTCTGTCTGTCTGTCTGTCTGTCTGTCTGTCTGTCTGTCTGTCTGTCTGTCAATACATATATTTTCAAACATTGAACTATTATACACCATCTAAGCAAAGCAACTAAATACTACCCAAGCCAATAGGGCTTGGTTCTACCTACAACTATTTATGTTTATGTGGCTGTATGTTTGTTTGTCTGTTTGTCTGTATGTATGTTTGTGTGTTTGTATGTATATGTCTGTATGTTTGTCTGTCTGTCTGTTTGTCTGTTTGCTTGTCTATCTATCTGTATGTATGTATGTATGTTT
>NC_085091.1:146163-151163 GCF_963422355.1 Corticium candelabrum
TATCTTACAGTGGCATTCGTGTAGGTCCTTCTGAGCGTTCAGTCAATCTTGCAAAATAGAAATTAGAAGATTGATTGTAGAAGAGATAGCAAAACAGGTGAACAGCACAACAAATTCATTATTGTGTTCTTATTGTGCTATGTACTTTCTGTTTAGGCTGCTCGTCCAAAGCAGAGAACTGGTCGTTACACTGTACTGTAGAATTAACTCTACATGCTACTTACTGATGCACTTTTAGCTTGATATGATATGTTAAGTTAAATGAATGAGTCACTCACTAATAGAGATGAACTCCAAAACTTGTTGGTTATTTTAATAAAAACTATGAAATCATCAGGACACGATGCACTCAAATTTGTCCTTCAAGTTAATTAATAATAAAATAATAATAATATTTATTTCTGTCGCATCACACACAGTAATGCAGTTCCCACTGGGGGCATACTAACACGCGTACAGAGTTGCCACAAAAGTTTATCAATTATCGGTATCTTAAACGTTTTGGCAAGCCACGCCCACGCGTCAAGTCATGCAAGCTACGCCCATGCATCAAACATGCAGGACACACTCGACACCCTGACCCACGAGTTTAGATTCTAATTTCCATTTGTTCAACCAATACTCTATCTATCACATTTTAATTTAACTCAGATGATAGCTTTTATGCTAAGGTTAAATTGTTCATCAAAATGTTATGACATTACGTGCACAATAACAAGAAGGAAAAGTGGACAACCTTTTACCTACCAGTGCAAAATGGAATAAAAGGGTCCATGTACCACCTACTAAAAAAGTACTTCATGTACTCCGGTATTTTGTCTAGTGGTATTACAGTAGCAAGGGAACTGTGTTGTCCATGAGAATGGCTGTCGACTTTAGGCATTGTGGTGTACCCTTATGATGAGGCTTATCTGAACCTTGCTCATAGCATATGCCAAACGAGTATGGCGTTGCCACAAGTATTTCTGCAGCACATACGTTAGGACTACTTCTTGCATCCCGTGATAGCCCTTCTTGAAATCGCGGATATTCATTAGTCTCGCGCAGCCAGTTCCCCCCCTTTTGACTTCCGTTGGCGGGAGAAGTCCTCACCAACGGAAGTCAAAAGGGAGAGGGGCTGGCTGCGCGAGTCTAGCCTCTCAAACCCAGGTCTTGATTTACTGCCAACTTTAACGACTGCTGAATTTTGACGGCCTCCTCCGCACTGAAGAATCGCGCACAAGACAAGCTGTCGTATGCACTGTTTCCAGAACGAATGCAATTTAACAGCCGCTCTAGTTTGCTCACGGGTACTATTTTGTTCGCGTGAAAATCAACAAAATAGGCAACTTGCTGCCCAGAACAAGGTTACTTTTCTCTATTTGTATGTAGTTTGCCGTGTCTAGAGCACATTTGCTAGGAGAAAAGAAATTTGTGCCACGAAAACGCGAGTAGAGAGGAAGAAATGTGCGTGAACAAATAGGGCCGTGAACAAAATAGGAGCTGCTACGACGGGTTCAGAACGCGTAAACAAAATAATACCCGGTGAACAAAATAGGAGCAAATATGAACAAAATAGTACCCGTGAACAAATAGGGGCTGTACAGCATCTATTGTTGTATAGATTTGTTTGATAAACTGTGTTGTTGTCTGTTGTTTTGCAGGGCATTAGAGGAGATATCTAAGCTCGGTGGCAATCTGTCTTAGCTTACCTGCTGTGTTTGAACGTTTCAGTGCTGTGTATGCCCACCAATAGATTGCCGAGATAACATGTTACGCAAACGTAATTATTTTGCAAGATGGTAGAACGAGAGACAGGTTACCAGGCTCATCAATATCCACCTATTGTGTTGTCCAATGACGCAGCGGTAAGGTCTGGCTACGCGAGAATAAAATATCTAGCGCGCGCTAAACTAACAAGTCATTCAACACAAATCTATTCACAACTTCAAGTTTATTATATGATATCACGTTAATTAAAACTGCTTATATAATAAATAAAATATTTAGTGTTGTATATCACTGTCCAATGCTCTTCTCGCTGCTCCTCCCACTTTAGCTTCATCACAAGCAGACAACAACTGACCAACTGTAGCTTGTCTGTTTTCATTTGTCCAAGCTGACAAAACTTTACGTAATTTTTGTTTCAATGTGTACAGAGGTTGGTCACACTCAGTCTGCACTGAAGGTGAAACTCCAAGGTATATACCAATTTCATGCCAACACTCTGAACAATTTTCGGCTACTTTTTCTATGATGAGTGGAGTGACCATCTCAGAGTCAGCTCGACTTGTCTCACCACGTGCAGCTGTCTCTTTAGATTTTGCTAATCCAGATGCTGCATCGGGTGACATGTCATCACTCAAATGCTGTTGTGGTAAAGATGGAATGTCAGCAACCAGTAGAGCATCATACAATTCACATACCTTCAATTCATTCTTTCTTGATTTTTGCCATTCACTTAATATACGAGATGCTGCTGCTGGGGCAAAACTAGGGTCAAAATAGTTTTCTCGCAGCTCCGACACTGTAGACTGGTCAGTACCAATAATACTTGTTAGTTTAGGCCACCACTTTCCTATATCTGCTGCTATCTCTTGGAGATCCATTTGGTCCACTAAAGTTCCACCTTCTGGTGAAACAACATCACAGAGAGGAATACCTTCCTTTACACTTGGACACACTACACAAATACAAAACACACATAAAACCCACATTCTATGTGCAAACAAAACACAGTACATGTGTTTTGTATTTGTTGTTTACCTTGTACTATAGCTTTTATATGCTTTTTCATCTCTGGACTGTACTTTCCCATTACAGTTTCTACTGCAAATGGTCCCCATCTTTCATTAGGCATGATATCCTTTGATGGATTGAGAGGAGACTTTGTACTTGCAGCAAAAGAACGTCCAGTGTTAATGGATCGACCAAAAAGAGCACCAGGAACAGACTGGAGAAGATCCTCCACATCTGACACACAACGCAGAAGAACATGCCACAATCTGCCAACACTGTGATGTGACTTGACTACTCTAGCACTGAGATGTAGAAAGCCAGGTGAAGTATTCTTGCTGCAACTAAACAGCAAAGTCACCGCACCATAAAACATCAGCAGTCCACTGCTCCAGTGACGAATATAATTAGGATGATGACGATGACAACGAGCAGACAGTCGTTCAAATAGACCCAAAGGACAATTATATGCAAATGAATATTCGACCACAACTTGCATCACTCCATCTGCTACATCTGCACACCAAAGTTGACTCACATCATCCGGTTCCTCGTCATTCAGTAACCATGGCAACAACAAGCCAACATTATGTTGTTTTAGCTTGCAAATCAGTTCTTTGCAACTGTCCATCTGATCTGTTTGCTGACTTTCTCCTCTCATTTGATTATATGAATCTGATGTCGTGCTGATGGTGTCCGTAGACATTGACACAGTTGATGTAATCTCGTGTCTACCAAGAATGTCTGACCGTTCCTGAACTACAACATCTGATGAGCCAATAAGATAAGCAAGGTCAAGAGCAAGAAAAAGCTTAATAAACACGTCCACATGACGATCTGCAGTAAGGTGGAACTCACTCCACAACGCTAGCAGCATAGACACCCTCGCAATGCCGTTACAAACAAGGTCAGACCTCAATTCTTCAAACTGTTTGGGAACTATGTCTGCTCCATAAAAGCGATAGTCATATTCTAAAAGATGATGATCGTGTCTGAAAACAGCCTTCAGTACATTGACCACAAATGATGGAACAGGAAATAGAACTTGTGATAAAGTCTTTTGATACGAGTAATATAGAATGCTTCCAACCTTGTTCAGGTAGATTAGTAACTCAAGACACCTTTCTTCTGTCAGGCCGTGCTTTGCACACACTTGCATTGCATAAGAGACATCTGTAATGGGGACAGACGTGTGAGGTTGTAGTATAACCAGCTTGTCTTCTACAGTGACCCATGATGATGGCAACTCTGTGTGCAGTGAAGGCAATAAACATTCATCTCCACACAATTCTTTTAAACGATCTTTTAGACTGACCACTCCTTCGTGTGTGGCTGCACTCGTCAGTATTACCTTTTCTTCAACAGTTATTCGTTGAGATTTAAAAAATTAAAGACATTCCGACACACATTTGTTTTCATGAGAATCACCGGCTGCAATGGTTGCTGCCATTCTCTTGATCTGATCTTGTCTGATCTTCTGGAATTGACGTAGTTGAGTGTGTAGATGTTCATTCCACTTTCTACTCATTTCTTCTCTTGACATGTCGACCATCAGATCGACTTTACTGACCACAACAGCAACGTGAGCTCTGCTGTTTCTCTCGTACAAAACTTGCAGGAAATCTCCAATATTGCAACGAAAACATTGCGCAGTAAACTGGTACAAACTGCCGTCAACGACTATCAATGCCAATGAATTGTCGCTGACCATCAGCTGGTTGGTTAGCATGTATGCTTTATGCCCACCACAGTCAAGCAATTTGCATTCTATTTTATCATCCAGCTTCATGGTTGTTTCTTCCACACCTACAGTTCTCTCATCAAGTTCTGCCAGAAATGGGTTACCACTCTCCAGTGCTTCAACGAGGCTTGTTTTTCCTGCCTTTGTAATTCCCATCACTAGAATCTTTATTCTACCACGTCGTACTCCACCATCCCTTTCCAGTTCACCCAAATAATTTCTTATAGAACTGATGCCTCTCCAACACACTTCAATGGGTGGAGACACTAGTGGACATTCACCCACTTCCAATGCCTGAAGTTTAGGGCTAAAGACAAATTTCCTGGGAAGATAAGTGACAGAAGTTCCTGCCAAGTCAACCATTTCAATTTTGACTTCTACAAATAAATAGCAACAAATGTTATACAAATTATAACACAAACAGATAAGCTCAAACAAAACAAAGTTAATTAATAAACAATATCAAAGTAATAATTTGTGAGTGTGTGCATGCATGCATGTGTGTGTGTGTCTCCAATACTGATCTTCCGCAAAGATGGGACAA
>NC_085091.1:153663-178663 GCF_963422355.1 Corticium candelabrum
TGACCGCTCTTCTTGGCGAAAACTTCTGCAATGCCAAAGCCCATAGTGGGTATGGCAGAATTTCAGGTTCAGGTGTGTGTCTGTGTGTGTGTGTGTGTGTGTGTGTGTGTGTGTGTGTGTGTGTGTGTGTGTGTGTGTGTGCAATGTGTCTGTGCTGTGCTGTGCTGTGCTGTGCTGTGTGTGTGTGTGTGTGTGTGTGTGTGTGTGTGTAAAAATAGAAATTCTGTACATTATGACAAACTGACAAGACCATTAGTCAGCAATCAAATAAATATATAAATATTACACATTGAATACAAGTACATCATACTGTTTAGTAACAAACAGACTGGACATGATTGATAGAGATAAGCAATGTGTTTGGCACTTGAAAATGAACAAAATGTAATGATGAGTGTCATTTAAGGAAATATTGTATATGACATAATTAGTCGTATCTCTCTAGCTAGGACACTTACAAGTAATACTACTATTTACCTGTATTGGGTATACTTGATATACCAGAACCACTTAGATCCAATCTCTTCAAGTTCAGTGCATTCCACATATTGTTAGGAAGACACGATAATCTCTTGTTACCAGCAAGGTCCAGCTCATAGGAAATGTTAGGTGACATCAACTCCCACTGTACCTTTTCTATATCACAGCTATATAAACCCAATGTTTGTAAATGCTTCCCTTGCAAACATGAAAATGTGAAAGATAGTCCTAGTTTGTTTCCTCCCAAATACAGCTTCTCTATATGATGGAGGTCACTCATTCCTGATGGTAGCTGCTGTATGTTACAGCATCTCAAATCCAACACTTTCAACTTGGTGAGACCTGCTAATGTAAATGTGTGGAGATTTCTGTTGTCTGACAAATTCAGCTTTTCTAAATCATTCAAGACTGTTAACTTTCGTATCGTCCCTGTGTTGTTATATTCGAAAGACTGCAGATCGTTGCCTGATAAATCCAATCTCTGCAGTTTAGCACTGTTGCAGATCACAGACGAAGTCGATTGTGTCAAACCACATTTCACCATTTGCACTTCCACAAGAGTACTGGGCAGTTGACATGACATTAGCTCATCAAACAGCAATGGAAATGCAGAGTTACCACACACAGACAAAACCTTAAGACATGGAAGATCACAAACAACAGTAGGGACCTCCTGCAGACCGAAACCTGGTGATGAGGGCGGTAAGCTAAGAGAGGGATACCTCACGTACTCACTTGTAACCAAATAAATCTCTTCCAGTTCCCTCAGTTTGGCAATAGTTTTGGGTATAGAGTGTATACGTCGTCTATACAAAGTCTCAATACCTTCAGGTTCCTCATTTCACAAATTTCCTCTGGAAATCGAGAAAAAATCGCATATCGAAGATCAAACTCCAGCTTGTTGTCTCCGTTCAACTTCGGTGTAAACTCCTGTGGCTGTCCGGTTTTCCAATTCACGACTTCAATTCGTGCCATCGCCAACTGTTACGATATCACGTGACTGTTGAGGGCAACGCCTAGCGAAGGTATTTTGGTCACGTGTTAGCTAAACCACACCTGTAATACACACTCCACTAATATATGATGAACTAATATTAACACAATAAAAAGGAATGTTAAAATTTACTTAATTAAAATTGAGTCAGAGTTGATATTAACAAAATGTATAGACAAACACACTGACAAACATGTAAACAAACATGTAAACAAACATGTAAGCAACCATGTAACCAAACATGTAAGCAAACATGTAAACAAACATGTAAACAAACATGTAAGCAAACATGTAAACAAACGTGTAAGCAAACGTGTAAACAACCATGTAAACAAATGTGTAAGCAAATGTGTAAACAAACGTGTAAGCAACGTGTAAGCAAACATGTAAACAAACATGTAAGCAAACATGTAAACAGACATGTAAGCAAACATGTAAACAAACATGTAAACAGCCATGTATTAACAAAATGTATAGACAAACACACTGACAAACATGTAAACAAACATGTAAACAAACATGTAAACAAACATGTAAGCAAACATGTAAACTAACATGTAAGCAAACATGTAAGCAAACATGTAAACAAACATATAAACAAACATGTAAACAACCATGTATTAACAAAATGTATAGACAAACACACTGACAAACATGTAAACAAACATGTAAACAAACATGTAAGCAAACATGTAAACAAACATGTAAAAACATGTAAGCAAACATGTAAACTAACATGTAAACAACTATGTAAACAAACATGTAAACAAACATGTAAGCAAACATGTAAACTAACATGTAAACAACTATGTAAACAAACATGTAAACAACCATGTAAACAACCATGTAAACATGTAAACAAACATGTAAACAAAATGGTAAACAAACATGTAAACAAAATGGTAAACAAAATGGTAAACAAAATGGTAAACAAAATGGTAAACAAAATGGTAAACAAACATGTAAACAAACATGTAAGCAAACATGTAAGCAAACATGTAAGTAAACATGTAAACAAACATGTAAACAACCATGTAAACAAACATGTAAACAACCATGTAAACAACTATGTAAACAAACATGTAAACAACCATGTAAACAAACATGTAAACAACCATGTAAACAAACATGTAAACATGTAAACAAACATGTAAACAAAATGGTAAACAAACATGTAAACATGTAAACAAACATGTAAACATGTAAACATGTAAACAAACATGTAAACAAAATGGTAAACAAAATGGTAAACAAACATGTAAACAAACATGTAAACAAACATGTAAGCAAACATGTAAGCAAACATGTAAACAAACATGTAAACAAACATGTAAGCAAACATGTAAGCAAACATGTAAACAAACATGTAAACAAACATGTAAACAAACATGCAAACAAACACAAAAATGTAAACAAACACACAAACAGAACGACAACCAACAGACAAACAAACAAACAGATACACACAAGTGTAGAAATGTCTGCCATTGTCTCACAAACAAATAGACCAAGTCGAATACATTGGACAACGAATGTCACTGCAACTACATCGTAACACGATACTTACATGGAGCATAAAACATGACCAGCACGTGCTCTCTATTCTCCACAAAACCACAAAACTTCTCATCCATAAGATGATTCACAGCACTCTCGTGGTCACTCCACTTTGGCTTTGGAGGTGCTGCTGTTGGCTCCACAGGACTAACAATTAACAAAATTGATATCAAAAAATTATTAAAAAATTTCTGAGTGCACACTTGTTCATGAATTCAAGAAGTGCATCTGTGGTACGACTGCCTGGGTAGTCAAATGTAAACTTCCCATCCCTTGCTACGACAGCCATGAATGTGAGATATTCGATCAAACCGTGAGACACATACATATACACACGCACACACACACACACACACACACACACACACACACACACACACACACACACACACACTTACTTGAAATACTTCACTATAATTAATATTGATATTAAGTGATGTACATTATTGGTGTAAATAACTGATATGGTTTACCTGTGGGGAATCCCTTAATCTCAAACATGTCGACCAGTTTGCGTTGTTTGGTGCAGTCAACAGCAGCCAATATACCAGAATGCTAAGAAAACATTGTAGTAGTACAATTGCCTGTTTGCTTATCAATCTATCTGTCCGTCCATCTCTTTGTCTGTCTGTCTGTCTGTCTCCTTGTCTGTCTGTCTCCTTGTCTGTCTGTCTGTCTCCTTGTCTGTCTGTCTCCTTGTCTGTCTGTCTCCTTGTCTGTCTGTCTTTTGTCTTTCATTACTGATTCTTGAAATGTACCTCCAAAGCGGTCACAAATTGATTCATTCCTCTTCATACCCAATCCTCTTCTCACACCTTTTCTCAGAACCATATTGATCATCCTCTTCACATCTTTTCTCTCCAAATCCCACAAATGACACCCATATATATATATATATATATATATATATATATATATATATATATATATATATATATATATATATATATATATATATAATTTATATATTTATATATTTATATATTTATATATCTAACGCAGTGCATATATTTTTAAAAACTAACCCAAAACCAACCCAAACCCCCCACTCTACAAAAAGTCTAGAGCGTCATCAGAGCAATCTACAGACAATCTCTCTAGAATTATCTTTGCATTATACAACCAGAGTTTAATAAAAAGCCGTTGGTGGAAATAGGATGTGGTCTGGCTCATATATATATATATATATATATATATATATATATATATATATATATATATATATATATATATATATATGACATGATGGGAAACAACTGTCGATCAACTATCTCCATCCACACTTTTGTGATTCACACATACCTCCAATTTTTCCCAGCACAGTGTTTACACCACCGAAAAATGTTCTACCAGTAAGTCTTGCTTCCACAGAAATTTTGCATGTCGAGCAGAGTCTTTTAACACACTTAATTAATATAAATGTGATACTGTATTCTTGAAGGAAAGAAAACCTCCACTTACAGTCAGTTTTGGGTTTACCACTGGCAAACAACTGTTCCAGACAAACACAGTAGATACACTCTTTTTGTTGTTAAAAATTAAACCTTCTAAGTTTTTTTTCTGCAAACAGGGAACACACATCCAGCATCTTCTGCATTTCATGCAATTTAGGTAACAGTAAAGTCACATCGTCTGCGTAAGCAACACTACCAACGTACATGTGACCTGTCTTGGCGACGTATACGAGTGTGGTTATAAGGGTTTGTGTTTATACGGGTTTGTGGTTATACGGGTTTGTGGTTATACGGGTTTGTGCTCATACGGGTTTGTTTGCGTGCAATATAATTTTCGCTAACACGTTCATTTGCGTGTCTTGTGACTTCCTTTGTCCGGAAATGTCACATCCGCATTGAAATTCATGACTGATCTCGCCGAGGCTCTCTTACAGGTAGTTTGACGTCTCATCTCCCACCACTCGCATCACTTCACTGTCTCTCTCTCATCAACACGCAGGGCAGAACCAGCTTTAACGATCAGTGTCACGAATCTGTTGAGATGTCGGTGTCGGCGGATTCGGACGTGCCTACTCGCAAGGTCAGTGACAGTGCGGCACATTTGCCAGCCTGTACAGCGCGTGTGCGCGTTGTTTGAACAATGAAAGCTCTACTTCTCTCTGGAATGGAGTTTTTGGTGTGTGGCGTGCCGGCGGACGGTTGTGTGGTGGTGCAGGCCACTATGCATGTCTGTGTCGGTGTTGGTTCTAATTTGCGTCTGACGCGGTTGTGTAGTTGCGTAAAACCTCGTTTGTACAGAACTTGGGAGAACTACCGCCGGGCGTTGCAACGTTTGCCGACAACCGTCGGCGAATCGGTGAGTGTGCGACCGGCTCAAAATTTTTACTTCCGGTTGACTTCCGTTTTGTGATTCTTTTTTCTTTCATTGCAGACTTCGTCCTCGTGTTCACGGACGAGGCAGACGAGGGCACAATTGAAACGCGAGAATACTACCACACAAGTCTACGCAAAGCCGGTTTACACGTGGAAGAGGTTTTTATTAAGTTAATTAATTGATATTGACGGATGGTTGTCACATGTGGTGCAACTACTAATGGCATTCTTCTAGGTTAATCCGGAAGTTGAAGGAGAAGGAGACGACGGAACGAATTTTGTGCTGTTGCACGCACCTTTTGATTTTCTGTTGAAGAGGACTGAACAGATGGCCTGGAAAATGCCACTAAATGTAAGAATTGCTGTTAAAGTGTGTACATGCTCAGTAGCCAAGAAAATGCCATCACAATTGTATGGTTTCTTCCAACAGTAAGGTTTCTAATGTCCAGCCATTTTAACTGGCACATACCTTGAGCCACATTACAGATAGAATAGATAATAGCTACAATAGTCTGTAGAGAAATTAACTGGAGATGGGATTTTAAGTGGAGAAACAAATTACAAGTAAAGCAGCCTAACGTGCGTTAAGAGGCATGACTTAATGCGCGTTAATTAGGCGCAACTTAACGCACACTAGAGAGTTATACTTCAAGTAACTCATCAAAATATGCTTTAAGTCTACAGAACAAAATGCTAAGAATTTAATTTAGTAAGCTGTGTAGAGTCACTAGGGCTAACGGTGCATGGTATGCAGAGGTAGTTGAGTTCTTCTCGTGTCTGTTTACACTTATCTTGTTTCATACTGGCTGTTTATAGATGGTAACTAAAGTGGTATGGATGCAATAGAATCCAGTTGAACACCAAACATATTTCCCACCACAGCTAGATTTACCCCCCTACCCCCCCTAATTTTCACTGTTTGCTGAGCCGAGGTCAGCTGTCTTTGTCACTCTACTCAGACTGTATAAACAACAACACTCATTGGCATGTAATAAGCCACAGCTGATTGGGCAGAGGTAAAATACAGAAAGATATCATTGCAGTGATGTACACCTGAAACAACACTATCAACATGCACTTATACTAACAGTGCATGCCAAGGGCAGGAGTATGACCATTGACTTGATGAACCCAGGCATCTTGCTAAGGCCATACAAAATAACATTAACATACCTAGTTTTGTGTCAGTCCTTGTCCCCTCCCTGTCCCCTTCCCCTCCCTCCCCCTCTCCTCCCTCTCTCCTCCCTCTCTCTTCCCCCTCTCCTCCCTCTCTCCTCCCCCTCTCCTCCCTCTCTCCTCCCCCTCCCTCTCTCCTCCCCCTCCCCTCTCCTCCCCTCTCCCCGGCATCACTTGCAGACCTCCTGCATGCCGCTTCCCTAGATAGCTGCCAACACTGTGGTTCTGATGTGTGTTTACGTGTGCATTGGTGGGAGACAGGAGATTCTCTGGACGATCACGTCAGTCGACCAGGCAATATCATGTTAATATTAAATTATGAGTAGAAGAATGTGTTAATATTAAACAGATACCATGTACACGTACCTAAATTCAGGAAGACGCTCATGTGAAACTATATATGTAGTTTGTATGGCCTAATTAGCCTAGGCTATGCTTCACTGTAGCATTGGGTAGTGTGGGGTGTTGCTGCATGTGCCATCCAGATATAGTAGGCTTGTACTGCACTTGCATAGGATCGAGGACCTGAATGTGACATGAATGGCTTCCTGTGCTATCTCAGAATGAATACTTCCGTAGAGTGTGCAGAGCATATTTTAACAAGATTGGGGAACTTCTCATACAAGCACAGTATTGAGGTCTCACGTGGACCTCAGAAGCAATCTACTGGGCAAGCAAATGTAAGTTGGTCACTTGCCCAGTGCGAGGAAAGTAGAGCAGTCCTTGTAGAGCCTGTCTACTAGCAAGGGTGTAGCATGACCTCTAGAAATGGGGGGATAAACTTCACTATGCTATGGGCATGCCCACTTTTATGGACACGCTTACTTTTATTGGCTTCTAATTCTAATTGACTGATACGGTAGAATCAGTGGCAGCTCAGACTGGAGAAACGTGGTATGTATACTACTAGCAATGTTCTCGACAATACCGTCTGTATCGTCATTTTGACGGTTGGGACAAGAAAGGGACGTTTGGGGAGGGGGAAACAGCAATTATTGACGGTTGGGAACAAAATTGGACAGCCTACCATACGTAGTGTGGGATGTCTTCCTTCAAGATCCATTGTGGCTATTTACCTCTTGGTCTTGATGGTCCCGACATTCCTATAGAACAATCTCATGACATCTAAATTCTTCGGGCGTGGTCTCTTCGTTGTTGCAGACTGTTGTTGCAGCAGGTGTTCTACTTACTGTTTATCTTCATGTCTAGTATGTACACCTTTGCAGATCTCTTTACAGCATAACCACTCAACTGGATGTATTGATTCGCTAAATCACTATGGTTATAAATCCTCTCACAAAGTACGCTTGCAGCTAAAAATTCTCAGAGCTTTTTGTATGGATTTTACACATGATTACGCTAGACTACTACTAAAAAAACGTAGCATATTAGTTAGTTTGGGTCAAAAGAAGGTTAGATGGTCAGAAGGCATAGTAGTATCCCTATACTATCTATTAATAGTATTCATTTCTTAAGTTTGACGGCACAGTAGCCAACATATATGCGCAACGTACTCTTGTAAAGCTCAGCCCAGTTTTAGGTCAACTTGTCATTGTAATAATCTAGTGTATAATATTTCTATCATGTTATGTTCAACAAGGTTATGTTCAATGACTCTCACAGGGCACGAAAAATAGGTCGTCAAGTCGTTATTTGACGAGTTAAACTTTACAACTGACGACTAACGTTGTAGTCTAGGTCGTCAAATGACGACTAGAGCAAACCAACGCTAGTTTGTAATGGCTTTCTCGGTATGCAGGCGGATAACTGTACTGAAACATGTGCCACTTTGACGCTCACATTCGACATTTCTCATACAATGACATGTAGGCGTAGTGCTGCCAGCAGCGCGCCGATGTTGACAAACTGCTCATATCCCGGATAATGAAACTGGGCATGCAAGAGCTATATCAGGATTCTGACAAAGTAAAGGCATGAAGTTTGTGACCATAGGGCAGTGGAGACAATGGTAAATCATGAAGGTCGAAATAGGTAGATATGATTTTAGTAGCAAGAAATGGACAACTTTCACAAAGTGATATGTGGAAGTCTAGTTGAAACCCCACCTTGTTTTGACAAAGAGAGGTGGTATGCGTTTAATCTCTAATTCAATTAGCTATCACTATTGTTTTCCTTGCCTCCATGAAGATGCCTAGCTCTGTAAAATCCATTGGCTCAGCGGTAATGTGTGTGTCGGTTGCATGCCATTGTGGGAATACTGTGCTGTTTGCTTGCACTGCACCGAATTCTAGAAGGTCATACAAAATGGCAGAATACCACTATACACAATGATTGATATCAACATGACATCCTAGACTAAAATTTTGACGACCTAAAATTTTTGGAAACTCGTCAAATGACGACAACTAGTTGAACCAATTCTTCGAGCCCTGAATGAGGTTTATTCCACAAGTCCGGAGTGGCTATTATATGGAATAGTGAGTCTAAGTCTACCAATCATGCAGTAACTACATGATTATACATGCATAAGACTCTACGTAGTACAACTAGGGAAAGGTAGAGTAAAAAGATAATATTATCACCAAATATGTCAACATTAAACATTTGATGACGTCATTATATTTGATGACGTCATATTGATGGTTGGCAAAGTATCCTGGCTAGAACACTGCTACTAGTATATACAGCTTTGGTCCTCACACGTATTTACTGTCCACAATTTTTTGACCATGCCTACACATGATGGACTATAGCTCAGTCTAGCCCATGCCACGCTACGCCCCTGTGTCTAGGTAAACAGTGGTAACCCAGGTTTACCGTACACGTGTTTGTATGTCTACGATCAACATACTCAAGATCCCCAATTCGGTGACTTCTATGACAGCAATGCGTATATGTGAAACTAGCAACACTACACGGTCACATCAATTTTTACCAAAAGATACCTCAATCTCTCGTGAATTCACGTGTGTATACTGTATGTGAGAGATGAGCTCGGTTTACTACAAAACACTAGAACTGAACACACAGGTCAATGCACTTTCTGTGGGGCGGCTCTGAGTCACTCCAGCCACATTTGCTACCCAGCCATCATCTTTTGTTGCCATTGGCAACATAAATACCATGTGGTGATTGGTCATTCACTTGCATACCATACATTCCTGAAGTGTGATACCCATATATGGTCATTTTGGCATAGATAGATGGTGGAAACTGAACCCAATAGTGTACACTCCTTGTAAGTCACGTGATTCACACACATAGTTTGTAGATCAACTCTATTGGGTCGCCTCATTCCTGAGCAGATGAAGTGACAGCAAAGAAAGCAGAGTGTGCTGTGTTGTATGGTACTAAATAAGTTACAGGAGTGGTTCTTTGTTGGCAGGATATCGAGGAATACGAATCAGCCAGTGCCACTAACAGTTGCTATCGACATTTTGAGACACCCTTGGATACTCACAGGGCACGTCCTGTCTACTACACTGCTCCGTTTCGAAAGGACAGGCTTGATGTGTCAGTGAACAGACGTCTGTTTCATTGTATGCTGAACTGATATTTGTCTTTTTGCTTAGTTATTTGAATCATGATAAGCCGGACAAGTTCTTTACGTCTGCACAACGAAGTCGACTTGTATGTATTAGATGTGTGTGTGTGTGTGTGTGTGTGTGTGTGTGTGTGTGTGTGTGTGTGTGTGTGTGTGTGTGTGTGTGTGTGTGTGTGTGTGTGTGTGTGTGTGTGTGTGTGTGTGTTCATGTGTGTGTTCATGTGTGTGTGTGTGTTCATGTGTGTGTTCATGTGTGTGTCTTGTGTTGGGATGCAGGTGTATGATATGCTACAGAGTGCACAGTTTAGTGACAAAAAGTCGGATATTGGCATCGATCGTCTGCTGGAGTCTGAAGTGTACACAGCAGCGTATCCTTTGCATGAGGTCTGTCGTTGGTAGTTGTCTGTATTTGCTGACAAAAGCGTTTGATTAGAATGTTGTACATATGCGTGTACATTAATATATTTGTGTTCTCTTTGTTCCTCTGGCTTTGTTTGTCTGTCTGTCTGTATGTATGTATGTATGTACATCTGTTTGTCTTTTTGTTCGTCTGTCTGTCTATCCGTGTGTGTCTGTTTGTCTTTCGTATGTCTGTCTGTCTGTCTTTCTGTTTGTTTGTTTGTCTGTCTTTCTGTTTGTCTCTCTGTCTGTCTGTCTGTCTGTCTGTCTGTTTGTTTGTTTGTCTTTCTCTTAGTTTGTCTGCCTGTCAGATGTCTATTTGTTTGTTTGTTTGTTGTTTGTGTCTTTGCCTGTTGCATATACACTTCTATTAATCTCGTCAACTTCCCACCATGTGTAGTACATCTGTGCTGTACACAGGGCTCTCCTGAACCTGAGCCAGTTGAACCTGGCGGAGACGAACAGCCAGAGACACTGAGACAAGAGCTGAAGCAATATTGGGCTCGATGGGGTGCTTTCTACAAATTTCAGCCACTTGATCATATTAGGTGTTGAACATTGCTACAAATAAATAAATAAATAAATAAATTATTAATTAATTAATTGAAGAGTTGGTTGTGAATGATGTTGATGTGTAGGGAATATTTTGGTGAACAGATCGCATTCTACTTTGCTTGGCTTGGTGAGAATCGTATCGTCACGGCTCTTCGTTATCTTGTGTTTGACTTGTCGTTTGTTGTGTCTCTTGATCTGTACATGTTTCTATCTTTAGTGGCCTTCCATAATTTTCATATCTATATATAGTTGTGATAAGTGCCATTTTGTCCCGCCTCGTTCATACGTGGCGGGACGGATACGGCACGCTGATGCTGCCGGACGGGTGCAATTTCCACTGGCTTTGCGCTCGACTCACCGGGGACCCGTCTAGTTAGTAATGCATTAGTTGCATTGGTTTCAATCGTTGGTAGTGTTGCCTGTTGATGTCTCTCCATCCGTTTCCAACACGCGAGCAGCGAAAAATGCGTGAACCGTCATATTAAGAGCAATAGACAGCGTAGTGGCAATTTGTAAAGCCAAGTCAACTCGAGCTTTCAGCTTTGCAATCCCTCTTGCGGACTCAACTCGGGTGGGCTTTGTTTCATCGCGGAAGTTCTGTGTCATGCTATTAAACAGGAAGTAGAATTGGGGCGGGGGTTCAATTTCCACTGCCTATCATGTGCGCTTGGATGCCAGGTGGAGGCTATTTTTTATAAATCCGTAATCGGGACGTATTGCTGTTGACCCATCCACCCACCCATCCATCCACCCATCCATCCACCCATCCACCAACTGCGAATTCCATCCCTAAAATAATACGACTTGACGTACCATTTTTATATATTTTAACGTATACCTACTATTCTGCTTTACTCCCCACTATGACCATCCCCATTGATTAGACTAGTAATGCGTGAACCTCCGTCGAGCGTCGCTTCAAATGAAAGCTACGAAGCAATACTCATTGGGAGTAGCTTTTGTCCGGAGTGGAGCAAATTTATCTTTCCCCAACCAGTCTCATGTACGTATGCAGAGTGTATCCGAACACCGCGCCTGCCGACGGCTCCTCCATCGACTGTAGACAGAATAGAAGCCGTCTAAACTGTCTATATAAATACATATTGTATCAATTTCCGTACATTAGCTACTGTACAGTGTACAGTAGCGCTACCACTGTACAGTAGCGGTAGTTGGCGACGCGCATTAGCAAGGAAGTTCCGTACGTAGCTTGCGCACTACTCTTCACGTTTGCGCATACTACGGCTGCAAGATTGGATGCTCGTAGATTTTCAGGTAGCGCTACTTAAAACGTTTCTGTTGTTTCTGATCAAAAATTGACGTCTTTCTGGCTAGATGTTCTCATGTCGAACAGCGCGTAGTAATTAGCTGCCCAGCCATTATCCCTCGTTGCTGTGTGCGACACAAAAAAGAATAATGCGTCGTGATTGGTCACTCACTTGCATACCATACATTCCTGTAGCATGACACCCATATATGGTCATTTTTGGCATACATAGTCAGCCAGCCACAGAGATTTAGGCAAATAGAACCCTGTTAGTGTACCGCTCCTCGCAAGTCACGTGACTTCTTTGAAGTCCCGTCTCTTTGACTCGTAGCTTTCAATAAATGGTTCCAACAACATGCATCCAATTAGGCATGAATGGTCTTGTCAAAACGAAGCAATCGACACACGGCTGTAGTTTCACTTGCTGCGCTATCACAGTCAAAGTATTCCAAAACTGAGCGGCTGTGGTATGCTTGGGTTATACTTATAGTTAGGTGGGGACATGTTGTGAGTGGTTTCAATTGGCATTGTAATAACAAAGCTGTCTCATTATTTATTTCAGTCAGCCAGGTCAACGTGAACGGAGAGAGTAGTCTGAAGGTGATAAGAATATGATGACGTCATTGAATTTTGTATTTTTAAGAATTTGGATTTAGGGTTTATTCACCCGCCCCTTTCGTCCCGAATCCGGATTTATACAAAAATACGAAAATTACAGATGGCTTCTTAGTTGTTTGGGCTTTTTGTCTGTTATTTATCTAGCATTGTATGTCTGTTTCTCTTTGTATCTTCGTCTGTTTCTTTGTCTGTCTGTCTGTCTCTCTGTCTGTCTGTCTGTCTGTGTCTGTCGGTCAGCTTGTGTGTCTATTTGTCTGTCAGCTTGTCTGTATCTGTTTGTCTGTCTATCTGTTTGTCTGCCTGTCTGTCTGTCTCTTTGTCTATCTGTTTGTCTGTCTGTCTGTTTGTTTGTCTGTCTGTCTGTCTGTCTGTCTGTCTGTCTGTCTGTTTGTCTGTCTGTCTGTCTGTTTATCTCTCTGTCTGTGTGTCTGTCTGTTTGTCTGTTTGTTTAGTTTTTCTAGCTTGTTGCTCTATTTGATGTATCTGTATTGACACTATTATTTGCTTTTCATCAAATTTCTCATATCTATTTAGGCATGTACACCGTGTGGTTGATTCCTGCATCAATTTTCGGTCTCATTGTTCTCATCTATGGCCTTGCAACAATGTTCAACGATCCAGTTGTGTACGGAGATTATCCTTTCTGTACACAATTACAGATCAGTGATAAGCAGTTTTTATCTTGCAGCAACCAAACTTGTGGTGACAACAATACCCAACTGTGTCCATCTTGTTCAACATGTGATACGACGTTTCTTAATAAAACGTGTCTGTATGCGAGGGTAAACACGCACATCACTACACACGTACACAAATGTTGTTGTCAATGATTTTTTGTTTTTATCTGTCAGTTGACTCGCTTGTTTGACAATGAGCTCACAATTCCATTTGCCATCTTGATGTCGTTTTGGGGTAGTGTGTGTGTGTGTGTGTGTGTGTGTGTGTGTGTGTGTGTGTGTGTGTGTGTCACTGTGTGTGTGTGTGTGTGTGTCACTGTGTGTGTGTGTGTGTGTGTGTGTGTGTGTGTGTGTGTGTGTGTGTGTGTGTGTGTGTCACTGTGTGTGTGTGTGTGTGTGTGTGTGTGTGTGTGTGTGTGTGTGTGTGTCACTGTGTGTGTGTGTGTGTGTGTGTGTGTGTGTGTGTGTGTGTGTGTGTGTGTCACTGTGTGTGTGTGTGTGTGTGTGTGTGTGTGTGTGTGTGTGTGTGTGTGTTGCATGTGTTGTTGTCCCTTGTGTGTGAGATGTCATGTGTGCTGTAGCAACTTTTTTTCTGGAATACTGGAAGAGAACTACCGCAAAACTTGCACATCGGTGGGATGTCATGGGAATTGAAGAAGAAGCTGTAAGTGAATGTTTAATAGACAGAGTGAGTGGTAGACATGCATGCACGTGAATTCTTATGTGAAAAGAGAGAAGACAACATGGACACGCACGCACACACACACACACACACACACACACACACACACACACAAGTAAACCTATTTTATTCTTTCTTTGTTGATTTATAGGAACGGCCAAGGCCACAGTATTGTATCGCCGCAAGCGATTATCCTCAACAGCCAAATCCAATCACGGGCACAGCAGAACCACACTTCCCAACTTCTAATCGAACGCCGCGCTACTTCACCGGATGGAGTATAATTTCAATAATGGTATTAATTAATATCACGCAAATTTATTCACATGCTAGTTTGTCTGCCTGCCAGTATGTCTGACTGTTGTCTGATTGCTCATTGATTTGATGTCCAAACAGGAAGTAACATCATTTATGTGACATTATTATTTTACATGACGTCATCATTTCTACATGACGTCATTATTTTATATGACGGCATTATTTATATTGCTTTTTGTGGTTTCGTTTGTTAATAGCAGCCACTTGTTGCTTGTTGCAGTGAAATAGTTGGAAGTGTTAATTAGTCTAGTTTTCTTGCAGTTTATGTTGCTTCTCATCTTTGTCGTGGGTGTGGTCGTTTATCGAACGATTGTGGTCGTTCTCCTGACGAAAGCCAAACTGGGTGGAGCAGCTTCTGTTGTAACATCAGCAACGTCCAGCATTATCAATTTGATTATTATTCTCATCATGAGCAAGGTAAGACGATGAACATGCACTGTGTCTTTGTTTGGTTGCCAACAATCAGTGCATTGGTAATGCTGTGTGTGTCTGTGTGTGTGTGTGTGTGTGTGTGTGTCTGTCTGTCTGTCTGTCTGTCTGCCATCTGTCTGTCTGTCTTTTTCATGTTTGTCTGTCTCTGTCTGTCCATCTGTCTGTCTTTTTCATGTCTGTCTGTCTTTTTCATGTCTGTCTGTCTCAGACGTCTTTTTCATGTCTGTCTGTCTGTCTGTCTGTCTGTCTGTCTGTTGCACATGTACTATAGTTGCTTCTTACTAACTGACGTTTTTTGTGTTTCAGGTTTATGCAAAGCTTGCAAATGTCCTCACTGATTGGGGTGAGTTCTGATGTCAATATGTTTATAGCAGTTCTGCACACTGTGTATTTTCGTTGATTAATTTTGAATTGTCTTTCTAATGTAGAAATGCATCGCACTGAAAGTGACTATGAATTCAACCTCACGCTCAAGATGTATCTCTTTGAATTCGTCAACTACTATGTATGTGTGTGTGTGTCTGTGTGTGTGTCTGTGTCTGTGTGTGTGTGTGTCTGTGTGTGTGTGTCTGTGTGTGTGTGTCTGTGTCTGTGTGTGTGTGTGTGTGTGTGTGTGTGTGTGTGTGTGTGTGTGTGTGTGTGTGTGTGTGTGTGTGTGTGTGTGTGTGTGCAGTTGTGTGTGTGTGTGTGTGTGTGTGTGTGTGTGTGTGTGTGTGTGTGTGTGTGTGTGCAGTTGTGTGTGTGTGTGTGTGCAGTTGTGTGTGTGTGTGTGTGTGTGTGTGTGTGTGTGTGTGTGTGTGTGTGTGTGTGTATGAGAGTGTATGGTGATTGGCTTTCTGGAAGTTCTTATGTGTTTCTCTAATTTTTTAGTCTGCTGTTATCTACATCGCATTTTTCAAAGGACGGTAAAAAATCAACAAAGTTCTCTGTGTGTTTGTCTGTCTGTCCATCTGTTTCATTTGTCTGTCTGTCTGTGTGCCCATCTGTCTGTTTCATTTGTCTGTCTGTCTGTCTGTCTGTCTGCCCATCTGTCTGTTTCATTTGTCTGTCTGTCTGTCTGTTTTATTTGCCTGTCTCTTTGTCCATCTGTCTGTCCGTCTGTCTGTCTGTTGGGCTGTTTTTTGTCTATTTGTTAGTCTGTCTGTTTATCTGTCTGTTGACTCACTTTTTCCCTGTTGCTGTTGCAACTTATATAGCATTTGTATTACTTTATATTTTGTAGATTTTCTGGCTATCCTTGCCATTATAATCTTCTCTTTGGTTACCGCCAAGAAGAGGTTGGTATATATTTTGTTTAATGAGCTTGAGGACGGTTAATTCATGTGTTGATGTGTGTGTCTAGTGTGCTGCTGGTGGTTGTTTCTACGAGTTGGCACAGCAGCTCTTGATCATTCTACTGGGCAAGCAGATTTTCAGTAATTTCATGGAATTTGTGACACCGTGAGTGTTGAAATGAATAGTATAGTAACTTACATTTCATCTGCTGCTCTTCACCATTAATATCAAGGCTCCTCTGTCCACATTCATTGAAAGAGTTTTGGCACAAGTGGTGACCAAGTAAAAAATAATAATGACCATATGGCCTTGAAGTATCAGACCATAGCGCATTAGAATGCCTTGAAATCCCAGACACAGCTGCGCACAACAGCACCTATTATAAAAGTTTCATAAAGCTACGCATTTAAAGGTACACTCCGTTTAGCGCTACGCCCCCGCAAACTTGATTGCATACTATACGCAATCAAGTTGGAAGGTTGGGCTGAACTACAGGCAAAGCTGGATATCACAGTGTAGTCACAGTTACAAATAAGGAAAACGTACGAGAGCAATTTTGCAATCTCGTTTTTGAGCAGAGTTCGGGTCGCGCACAAACCAACTCGTCATCTTTCCTCGGGTTGAAGGCACCAAATGGGTTACGTTTTACACAAAACCAGGTTTGAGCATGCAAGCTCTACATATCAGTGTGAAAACAGAGTGAATACGATGATCACGTTATAAGTGCAACGCACAAATGCAGTGCAGTTGGTCCCTTCAGCCTTGCATGCGCATCCACGCTCGTTTCATAACTCACAAGCACATTTTCTCAACGTCTCGCGAGTGTCTTCTGCATTTTGATGGTAGCGAGGTTCTTAACATTAGCGGACGTTGACGGAATGTTTCTCACGTGGCCATCATATGCACTCTGTTTCCACGCTATTTGCTTGCTAGTATCTAGCGCTTTCATATCCAGCTTTGCCTGTAGTTCAGACCAACCTCCTATCTTGATCGTGTAGCTAAGCAATCAAGTTTGCATGGGTGTATCGCTAAATGACGGAGTGTACCTTTGAGGTGCACTTGCAGTAGTACTAGACGTAAGAACGCGCTCGTTTTGTACGTATTTAATGAGCTTGGTGAACGATGTTAATAGGAGAATAAAGTTATTCATAGAAAACTGGAGAAGAAAGAGGAAATATGGAGAGCTCGTTGAGCACGAGACGGATCAGTGGAGCAACGACTACCACAACTGTGAAGGTAAGAAATGAGGCTCGTCTCTTGCTGTGTGTGTGTGTGTGTGTGTGTGTGTGTGTGTGTGTGTGTGTGTGTGTGTGTGTGTGTGTGTGTGTGTGTGTGTGTGTGTGTGTGTGTGTGTGTGTGTGATAGCTCAGTTGGTTAGAGAGTCATCTTATGGAGTGTTTACATCCGGGACCTTGAAGGGTCGCAAGTTCAAGTTACAGTGATGGCGAGCTATGGCATAATTTCCTTAAGCAAGAAACTAACACACATTTGCTTCTCTCGACTCAGGAGTATAAATGAGTACCTGGTCATTGACTGGGGTCCTAAGCGGCCATCGGCTGTGATGTGACATCAGCCACTGGGGTCCTGGTGAGACTTCAGGTGCTCACACCACAGTTGACTTCACAAGTCGGTGCTCCTGCGAGTATCTGGCCCGGCTCCAGGAGTTTGCTAGCGCAGACCCAGAGTTCCCTGAGTAGCGCGCAGGGCCCAGCTTAACAGCTGGGGGCGTGACCTCTGAGAGGCAGCTCCTGACATTTAGGATTTAGGTGTGTGTGTGTGTGTGTGTGTGTGTGCGCGCATGTGTGTGTGTGAGAGAGAGAGAGAAGTGTGTGAGGTGTTTGAGGTGTTTGTGTGTCTGTGTGTGTGTGTGTGTGTGTGTGTGTGCGTGTGTGCGTGCATGTGCACTATAGCAGCACTTTGTGTTGTTTTTTCAGAGTACGGCGGTTTGTTTTCCGAATATCTCGAGATGAGTGAGACGATTGATGTCTCGTTTGTCACTGGACGTTGTGATTTATTCTGCTCCTGTAGTTATTCAGTTTGGCTTTGTGACTGTGTTCGTGGCTGCCATGCCTCTTGCCCCACTGTTGGCATTGCTCAACAACATCATCGAGATTCGTCTTGATGCCATTCAGTTTGTTGTTGATATGCGTCGTCCTGTTGCTATGAAGGCAGATGGGATTGGTGAGTAGAGTGCATTTGTCGTGCTGTATGTTTGACTGCCTGTCTGTCTGTCTGTCTGTCTGCTGTCTTTCTGTTTGTGTGTTTGTTTATTTTTGTGTTTGTGTGTCTGTCTGTCTCTCTGTTTGTCTGTCTCTCTGTTTGTCTGTCTGTCAAATTTTCATCTATTTTTATACATCAAAGCTAATACAAGTGAAACTAAAGTAACAGCTAATGAACAAGAAGTGTTACAACTACAATTACAATTACACAAATAACAAGTAGCATTAAAAAGCTTCCCCACGGAGCCTACAAACCAAAATTTAGTTTACTGAATTGAAAGTTGAACAACATCTAGACTCTGGCCAGCTTTCTGTCCATATGTTACTCTGATCATCTTTCTAGCCAACACCGAGGCATTGCAACGCTGAAGTTGTACTGACAAACGTCTTCTCCAATGTGTCTTAAAATGTGAGGGATTGTTTCTTCCTTCTTCATCTCTATATAGACTGGAAAGTTTATTGAGGAACATTGATACTTCTTCTCCCCACCCACCAAAGTGCTCGAAGACTAGTGGAATAAGGGTAGGAGTGTACCCTCCAGGCAACTGCTCTTTAGAATATTTGCTATGTTTGATGTCTTCTCTCCTCTTGCTGCAGCTCCATAGTTGCTGCACTTTGGAGAATGTCCTGACTCCAGGGGTGAGCAAGGGCCACATCAAGCTCAACATTTCCCCCACATGTTGAGTCAAACACAACAATGTTTGCTCTATTGTTGGATGTGGTATATCTATCTTTTGGTTCAATTTGATGTTGGCATTGTAGACTGCTCAGGCATTCAGACCAGCACAAAACAACAGAATTGTGAGATCAACTGGGCCTCCACCCATTTTGCATGTTAGCAAATGGTACCCTTCAACATCTAGTGACTTTCCACGTTCACACTTAGTGGCCCAAGGTGGTAAAAAAGGTAGATCCAATCTGTTTGTCTGTCTGTCTGCTGTCTTTCTGTTTGTGTGTTTGTCTGCCTGCCAGATGTCTATGTATGTATCTGTTTGTTTGGGTGATTTTAGGAATCTGGCAGAATATTTTGGAGTTTGTTGTGAAGCTGGCAGTTGTTGCAAATGTGAGCTCTTTGATGGCAATAGACTGCTATACAGTCAGACAGATAAACGGACTAACAGTCACCTTCCTTTCTCTCTACTCACTGCAGTGAAGGATACGACAGTTGACCATCAGCAAAGTGTCAATCATTGTTGCCTTTTGTTGTTAACCATGCAGGGATTTGCATGATGGGACATTTTGTTGGGCATATTGAGCAAGTGTTTTTCTTTTTTTGTGTAATGACTTACTCAGGTTAGGAAGAGGAACAACCTGAAAATATTGGTAGTTGTTGAGTGGTGCTGATATGACATGTTGTGCATAATTGACACACAGACAGACAGACAGATGGACAGACGATAAACAGACAGGCAGGCAGACAGCTGGGTGGACAAAGACTTTATAGTGGCATATTGACAGACACAGACACACTGACAGACAGACACACACACACACACTCTCACACACACACACACACACACACACACACACACACTGACACACACACACACACACACACACACACACACACACACACACACACACACACACACACACACACACTGACACACACACACACACACACACACACACACACACACACACACACACTGACACACACACACACACACACACACACACACACACACACACACACACACACACACACACACACACACACACACACACACAAGGCAGACAGACAGGCAGGCAGACAGACACACAAAATAAACAGACTTTCTAGTGGCATAGTGACAGACACAGGCACAGACACAGACACAGTGACAGACACATAGACACACACACACACACACACACACACACACACACACACACACACACACACACACACACACACACACACACAAGGCAGACAGACAGGCAGGCAGACAGACACACAAAATAAACAGACTTTCTAGTGGCATAGTGACAGACACAGGCACAGACACAGACACAGTGACAGACAGACAGACACATAGACACGCACACACACACACACACACACACACACACACACACACACACACACACACACACTGACACATACATACACACACACACACACACACACACACACACACACACACACACACACACACACACACACACACACACACACACACAAGACAGACAGACAAATAAAAATAGTCTTTCTACTGGCATATTGACACACACACCAGAGCACATGCAGTTCAATACAACACTTACATTCAATGATGTTTCCTTTCTATTGTACAGGCATTTCTGATTGCCTTTACTTCGGATATGCTTCCCCAGATCTTCTATATGTACCATTACAACCATCATCATGATGGACAATCTGGTCTTGATGATTACGTCGACTACACACTTGCAGAAGGATATCAGCCTCATGCTTGTCCAAGCATAAATTCTACAGGAAATCTATCTGAAACGTGCCGGTAAGTATAGAAGAAGGAATTTTAAACAACATATGAATGCAGTGTGTAAATGTGGACGTGTGTGTGTGTGCATGTGTTTGTGCATGCGTGTGTGTGTGTGTGTGTGTGTGTGTGTGTGTGTGTGTGTGTGTGTGTGTGCGCGTGTGCGTGTGCGTGTGTGTGTATGTATGTATGTATGTATGTATGTATATGTATGTTAGCGCTTGTTATCGGTAGAGTAAGCGTTCAAATAGAACAATCTGTCTGTCTGTATATGTGTGTGTGTGTGTGTGTGTGTGTGTGTGTGTGTGTGTGTGTGTGTGTGTGAGAGAGAGAGAGAGAGACTGTCTCATCTGCATTTTTCTTGTTCTATTGTCAGATATCGAGGTTATCGCACGTTCAGTGGCGACCACACAGAGTGGTACTATCAATTACTGGTGATTCGGCTTGCATTTGTTGTTCTATTTGAGGTAAATGTATTAAGATATTAAAGTACTAATAAGTCCTGCTCTACTGTATGTAGTAGAACTAGAAAAAAATTGTTGGTGACCTTCCCTGCCACCTTCCCTGCTACCTTCCCATAATGCCTCAATGGGCTAGATACCTACTACTGAATAAACACCAACATTGTTTAGCCATACCATAAAACCAGAAATTCGTGTGATGATTTAAATAATGCAAATCGTGCAACCAAAATATCATCACACAAATTGAATTTGTATTTTGCATAGACATGCACATGTGTGCATTCATTCCTGGATCTTTCTCTTGCCATTTTCTCATAGATTCGTGTACGGCATGATCCCAGACTATTTCAATCAAAAGATAAATGCATTTGTCTTTCCACACCTATAAATGAAGTTAAACAGGCAGCAAATGTCTATGCGTATAGCCTTTCTTTTCTTGTTGTAGTTGTAGTTATTGTTATGGTGGTTATTGGTTGTCCGATATAAACTGTTACCTGTAACCAGTATACTTGAGTAGATACTCGAGATGCCTTGATATTGACACACACTCGTGCACACACACACACACACACACACACACACACACACACACACACACACACACACACACACACACACAATAAATTAAAACTGCATAGCGTTTTCGAAGCATTCGTTTGGGGCAAATTCATACAATATTAGAGTCACATGAATTTCTGGTTATCTCCAGTATCTGCAAGTACAAACAAACAAACACTCAGTGGAGACTATTTGTTGTGCATGTCCATGAACACATACATACACATCTTGGTCACTTTAATTACTCTCTTTTATGTTTATGTTTTGTAGCACATTGTGTTTGTTATTGCTGGTCTGATTGACTTGATTATTCCGGATATTCCTCGTCAACTTTACCTGAAAATCAAACGTGAAGAGTATCTGTCCAAGCAAGCTCTAGTTGAAGCCGAAGCTGAGGAAGACGAAATGAGGGATTGAGCAAGCAAGTGACACTTGACTTTCTGCTGTTAGGTTTTTAGGGAGCATTGGTGTGTTGGTGTTTTGTGCGCTTGCCACTTGGGTTGTCATTTCTTTCTTGTGATAATCTTTTGCTGTGGTATGAGATCTGATTTTCAAGGAGATCTAGTTAGATGAGATCGTGAATTAGATTTGCTGTATGAAGTTTGTCGAAGTCCACGAATTTACACGCACGTGTGTGTGTGTGTGTGTGTGTGTGTGTGTGTGTGTGTGTGTGTGTGTGTGTGTGTGTGTTGGTGTGTCTGTTGGTGTGTCTGTCTGTTGGTGTGTGTCTGTGTCTGTGTCTGTGTCTGTGTCTGTTGGTGTGTGTGTCTGTTGGTGTGTGTCTGTGTCTGTGCCTGTTTGTGTGTGTGTGTGTGTGTGTGTGTGTGTGTGTGTGTGTGTGTGTGTGTGTGTGTGTGTGTGTCTGTTTGTGTGTGTGTGTGTGTGTGTGTGTGTGTGTGTTTGTGTGTGTGTGTGTGTGTGTGTGTGTGTGTGTCTGTCTGTCTGTCTGTCTGTGTTTGTGTGTGTGTGTGTGTCTGTTTGTGTGTGTGTCTGTCTGTCTGTCTGTGTGTGTGTGTGTGTGTGTGTGTGTGTGTGTGTGTGTGTGTGTGTGTGTGTGTGTCTGTTTGTGTGTGTCTGTTTGTGTGTGTCTGTTTGTGTGTGTGTGTGTGTGTGTGTGTGTGTGTGTGTCTGTGTGTGTGTCTGTGTGTGTGTGTGTGTGTGTGTGTGTGTGTGTGTGTGTGTGTCTGTTTGTGTGTGTGTGTGTGTGTGTCTGTCTGTCTGTCTGTCTGTCTGTCTGTCTGTCTGTGTGTGTGTGTGTGTGTGTGTGTTTGTTGGTGTGTGTGTCTGTTGGTGTGTGTGTCTGTTGGTGTGTGTGTCTGTTGGTGTGTGTGTCTGTTGGTGTGTGTGTCTGTTGGTGTGTGTGTGTGTGTGTGCACGCACGCGCGTGTGCGTGCATGTGTGGAATTCTCACTCTCTGGTCACTGCACTTGAAGCTATCACACAAAATGGTCTGTCAGAAAGTCAGTCCCCCATGATGTATGGGTTAGTGTTATGGGTGTCAGGGTGGGTCTCAACATTTTAATTAACGGATTTTGTTAATTTTTACAAATCGGTTAATTTAAAGAAAATGGTCGAGACCCGCCCTGATAAAATGGTTGAGCCTCTTATCACCCCTAACCCATTCACAGGGTTTATACCCCCTTACTACCCATAACCCACATAAACATGCATATATGGTGTAGGCCGTCTTATCACCCCTAACCCATACAAACATGATCTATACCCCTGATGTCACCCCTAACCCATACAAACATGGCCGAAGCCCCTAATCAGCCCTAACCCATAGAAACTGACTTAAACATGGACAAGACCCCTGATGACCCCTAACCCATACAAACCCATACGTCATCCATACATCATCCATGCATCATCCATGCATCATCAGCACACTTGAACATCAAGCAAATGTCGGAGGGGCAGAGGGGTCGACGATGGCCTTGTCTATTGTCTAAAAGGCCACACCTACTAATATGGGTATGGGGACATTGCCTACCCAGGCCCTACATACTCATTCAGCAATGCCACCACTGAGCTACCTTGTTGTTCAATGGGTCCAGGTGTCCGCTTTAGTTAACTGCAGCGATCATTTGTACCATGACAAAGCACGTGCTGTACACACAGTATGCGGTACACCAGTAGGTAGCCATATATATGCATAGCAGTGTAGTCTAGGCAAAACAAGCAGAAGTTCATCACTCCAACTAACTGCTCCTACTGCACACATGAAGACATCCTATCCGTGGACAGTCCAACTGGTTGCACGTATCACTATCCGTCACGCAACTCAAGAAACTAAAACTAGAAGTGTCTTCAAGACCAGCATGTCTGCGCACGTGAGCAAACGTAGACCGGAAGTCTCGTTACCAGGGACGGCTCACTGGAATGTTTAATGCATGCGTATCTAGTTACAGGAGACATGGATGTACATCAAGTCCGTCTACACGATCAACTCAAGCCAAACCGGCCGCGTCCACGTAAGTCACCTCCTCCAATGTGTCCATTCACGACATCGCACAACCCGGAAGGTGCCGGGTCCGTGACGTAAAACCTTAGCGCGCTTCCCTCATCAAGACTCCTTGGCAGACTTCACCAATCTCCCTCAGCGGATGTGACCTGATAAACTAAACGTACTAAGCGCGGAAATGTGATACTAACTAAGTGGTTACACCCGTGCTAACGCCAAATTTTTTTCCCGCGTTCAGTGACTCTTTACCTTCCGTGTACGTCATTAGTCGTAGCTACTCGAGTCGTGACACAAATTGAGAGCACCTGCGCTCGAGTTTGCAGCACAGAGATGAGGGGCAGTGTCGCTTCTCTCTTTAGACGTCGCCATTCGTCTCCTGCGGTTCCTGGTTTGATGGTAAACGAGCGTGTAGCTGTGGGTGGATGCGGCCGAAGCCTTTCCGGGTCGTCGCTGGATGAGACAGGTAGACGTATGGCTTTGGAGTCGCGTGTGTACTCATTGAGTCGATTGACAGAGTCAATAGAAGTTGGGTAAATGTGTGTGTGTGTGTGTGTGTGTGTGTGTGTGTGTGTGTGTGTGTGTGTGTGTGTGT
>NC_085091.1:181163-211163 GCF_963422355.1 Corticium candelabrum
GGAAAACTGGACCAAAAACAAGACATGAGGAGCTGGGGAATTCTACATTCTCAGTAATTAGTGAAGGCACCTGCATGATTTCTATTAATGACGACTTAGCTCACAGCAGTATTCACAGTTTATTGGTGGAAGTGGCAACACTGACAACATCAAAGGAACAACATCAAGACCTTTGACTGAAAGGGGTCTGGCTAGTGAGACTAAAAGGACAATATCAGACCTTCTTCCCCACTATCCTATTGTGAAAAGGGGGAGGGGATGGTTACACCAAACTATAAAAAATTTAGGCTGTTGCGTTATTCAGCTGTTACCCTCTTATTAGGTTTGTCATAATGAAGACCCTTTTATTAGGTTTGTCATAATCTGGATTGCCAAATCAGCAACAACAACAAACCCTTACATCTATGTGGCTTCTGTGACAAGGAAGTCCATCAAGGAGAGAAAAGCCTTCACTGCAGATTCGAGGTGGAAGCTCCTAAAAAGACAGGTTTATAGTTTAGTTTTATACAGATGGCATATGAATGTCTTACTAAGTTAGTACTTATACTTACCTGTATACATTGATTGTTTTCTAGAGGAGAGAATGAGTGGGGAGTTCTCTGATCTGGACTCTGATCTTTGTACTCCTGACTTGAGCAATAATGCTAATCTAGTCATACATCCTGCAAACTCACTGACTGGTTCACGAATGGCTGCTACCAGACAAAAGAAGAAACAGAGACGACACAACACTGATGTAAGGTGTTTGGATAAGACGATCATGAACAGTCATCATGAGATGCATGCCTCTGTATAGTGTACCCCTATTAATGAGCCCGGGCTTGGCACAGCAATGCTCTTCGACGTGAATACTTGCCTTTGCATAGACGCATGTTGTTAGTATGCAAATTTCCTGCAAGCAAATTAGTCACCCACCATCCCTATACTCCTACACAAAACCACTTCATGGCATTGCTGTAATAATTAACCCACAAGATTAGGTCACCTAGCTGCAGCTGCATACTCATTTCCTTCAAGCGTAGTCTGGTTCAAACCAGAGAGCAACATGCTCATGGACTTATCTCCCCTATGTTCTCAGTGTGAAACTCATAGAGTTCAACAATCCTTCACAAGATGGACGATCTCCGCCTGCACTTGTTCTTCCTTTGTAATACACCTACACGTTTTTGTGTTTCTATTTTTTATTGAGTTGTTCTGGAAGTCATCTGACTTGAAACTTGATTGTTTAGGAGCCTGGGAAGGAATGGTTTGCTCTAAAAATATCAGAAGACAGTGCACCAGAAGTGATTCCGAGTTTGAAAGGGAAAACGCTAAGGTTTGAGATCAAATTGTGTTTGTTTGTTTTATCAGCATGATAACTGGTGTGAAAGTGAATGATACACAAAGAGATAAGTTTCCCTATGATTACAGAGATCCACACATATCACTGCCTGCATGCCTGTTCTGCATGCTGCTCAGATTTCCTCATATGAAGTCACTTCGATGTGAGACTCCAATGTGGGCTTTCACACGCATAGTTCCAGATCAGATGCTTTTGTGGGCCATCTATTTTTTGATTGCTGTTGTTGTGTTTTTCTTATCTTTGCTATCTGATCATAATGAGCACTTACAGACCTATATATGGGGTGTACATGTGTATACTGTATTGTTATACATTGTGCAACAATTGTGGTGTGTGTGTGTGTGTGTGTGTGTGTGTGTGTGTGTGTGTGTGTGTGTGTGTGTGTGTGTGTGTGTGTGTAGTGTGTGTGTGTGTTTGTTTGTGTGTGGTGTGTGTGTGATGTGTGTCTTTCAATTTGGCAGGGAGGTGTTGCAGCCTGCGTTTGCAAGACATCAGATAGCATTCTCGGATGTACAAGTTTACATTCGGAGTTCCCAGTCGCCACTCAGTTACGAAAGCGACACATACTGTCTGGGTGGACAGCATCTTTACCTAGAGTTTGCGAGTAAGTCAATAAGTTAGCTTAATAATAATAATAATAATAATAATAATAATAATAATAAGTAAGTTAATAAGTTAATTGAGTCTATATGATCATGAAGGAACATTCAGTTTCATGGTGTGTGTGTGTGTGTGTGTGTGTGTGTGTGTGTGTGTGTGTGTGTGTGTGTGTGTGTGTGTGTGTGTGTGTGTGTGTGTGTGTGTTACTGTATCTATTTCTCATGTTGTGTACATGTTGAAGGCACTGATATTGAAAAGAAGGTACGTAGAAGTAGAAGTAAGAGTGTGTGGTCACGAATGAGGTCATTCTCAATGAAGAGCAAAGGTGACCATCACCACAAGGTCAATGAGGTATGAACTTTGCAGAAAATTAGGCAATGTACATGTTTATAGCAGCAGCTACCCATCTCAAACAAATTCTCAGAATGAAGGAAATATCAAAGTTTAAAAATTAATATTTAGTTAATTATTTTATTTTATTGTTTAATTAGTTGCAGGATGCATGCACGAACACACACACACACACACACACACACACACACACACACACGCGCGCGCGCGCGCACACACACACACACACACACACACACTTAATATTTTAATAATAAGATGAGCATTTAAATCAATAAAATAATAAATTTAAATTTATCATTTTAATTAGTCTGCAAGTTGTGAGAGGTTTTTAATCACACATTTATATTAATTTTATTTAATTAACTATACATTATTTATTTATTTTATTTTATTATATGCTGGATATCATTGTAATTTATTTTATTTATTAACTATATATTATATATTAATTTATTTACTAAATATTTGAAATAAATTTTGTACATAATTAATTAATTTTAAACTTTGATTTTAATACAACACTAAATACATTTATAAATTCATAAAAAATCATTAATATTAACGAAAACTGGAGAGAGAAAATTGCCAACTCCAGTCGCCTCATTAGTCTTCACATTATTACTTGTCTGACTAATCCGCCCCGCGTACACCGAAGGTTTGGCCACGCGAGGCTACAGGATAACATGCATGTTTCCCTATTATCTCTGACGTGCGCGAGAGGCGTGCTCATTGACAAGCCCTGCCCTAAGCGTTTCCCACTGGATATCCGTCCATCCTATTTTTTGTGCTCATCGGCCAAGTGTCGCACGTTAGCAGTGCTTGTCATCATATGAGCTAGACTAATGGCCCAATGACATTCTCACTTTTCTTTTCCACTAGCGACTCTTCAAGGACGTTCACCGCTGGGAAGCGCGGAAATCGAAGACGATGATGGAGATAGACGACCAAATCAGACGCAGCAACAGCGTTCCGAACGGCCCACGCTCTGTAAGTGTGTTTAGCTACAGTGTAGCAATGTGCTAGTGCGTGCAGCTACAGTGTAGCACTGTGTGTGTTTAGCACTGTGTGTGTTTAGCACTGTGTGTGTTTAGCACTGTGTGTGTGTAGCTACAGCGTAGCAGTGTGATAGTAGGTGTAGCTACGGTGTAGCAATGTGTTACAACTGCGGCAATTATGACGTGAGACACGCGCTTCTGCTCGAGCACATAAACCGCAATACTAGACGCCAACACTGACGCTTGTAGCTGTCGTTAGCTTTGCAGAGACTTCGAGGAAACAGTGGAAATTGCCTGCCGACAAGCGGGTGCAACGTCATGCAGCAGCGGATATACGCAGTGTAGCAACTTGAGTTCCGGTTCGCGTTCGCTTTGTTGTGGGAGTTGCACGGCATGGCAATTATTTTATTTGCACGACACACGCTGTGAGGTGCACACACACACACAGCAATGTCTGCAGCCAGTCGTAATGCTGAGCATCGTTTACAAGTTGGTCGTGATATGTGGGCGTGGTCACGTCGCACTACATACGGAAGAACGTTTGGCAGTGGTATCGCACTGACGTGGTCGCTGTGCATATACGCATTAGTATTTTATTTCTGGCGGGATTGTCGTGATGCATGGGAAATTCAACGAGGATGTTGCGTCACTTCCGGTTAGGTGGGCGTGGTGCAGTGGTGCTCACTCCAAATGTCAATTCCTGACTCATGGCAACGGGTTAGGTTACTGCAATGCTTTAGGTTGATGGCTAAATTTATAGTAGTGTATGTATGCAGCTACAAATACAATGCAAACACTAATATTGCTGTTGTAATGTATTGGAGTGGGCGGGGCAGCAAGCCACATGTGGATGTGCATAACATGTTGTGGTGGGGAGCAGCCCAGAGGCATCTGTAGTGACCTTTGTATTGTGTGAGGAGTGGGACTGGTGGTGAGTGGGTGGGTGGTTGACTGTGGTGAGTGTGGGAAGTATACCTGACATTCAACCTTTACATGTTTATGAATGTTGCTATGTGGATACAAAAGATGCTAATTGTAGAGAGCACCTAATATAGATGTTTAGGTTGGAAAAAAGGAATGACTTCAGACACATGAGTATTGCTTCACACACACACACACACACACACACACACACACACACACACACCACTGTGTGTGTGTGTGTGTGTGTGTGTGTGTGTGTGTGTGTGTGTGTGTGTGTGTGTGTGCTGTCTATTTGTCTGTTTGCCTATACATCTGTATGTATGTTTGTCCTGTCTGTGGCCTGTTTGTTTGTTGTCTATTTGTTTGTATGGCTGGCTGGCTGTCTGTCTGTCTGGCTGTCTGGCTGATCGCATATATTGTTTGTCTATATACCTGTCTGTCTGTTGTCTGTTTGTATGTATGTATGTATGACATTTTTGTATTTGCCTTGTTTGTTTGTGTTCCTGTCTGGCAACATGTTTTTACACTCATGTCACATGGTTGTGTTGTGTTGTGTGTGTGTGTGTGTGTGTGTGTGTCACTGTGTGTGTGCCATTGTCTATTCATAATCCTAATTAATTAAACCACAATACCCACTCACCTTGTAACAAATTCTATATTGATTGATCACCATGTTTTCAGATGACAACATCTTTTGTTTCATCAGTCAAATCAGCACACCTAAATGCACCAGATCTCCTACCATTTTACCATAATTAAAGAACCCAAGAAATACCAATAGCTAAGCATCTAACAAAGAGACAATTAATGTACCCAATTTGCTGTTCTTCAAACTAGGTTAGTCACTGGGTGGTGGCACTACTGGGTGGTGGACTAGACCCAAAATATCTTAACTAGTGTAAAGGGTGATGATGATCAATGACAATTAGTTTTGTGTGCAGGCCACAAACAGGAAGGATATGAGACAATACCTTGGTCATAGTTCATCTCAAGAGGAGTCAACCAGCCAACAGGCAGTGAATGGGGACATTGTGGATGGTACCGCGATCGAATTCAAAGGGATGATGTCAAGAAATCGGAGCAGCAAAGTGCATGCTCTACTCGGATCGGCGTTTACTAATACGGTAAGAATGTTTGATGGAGGTGACCGGCTGGTGTGATGTTATGTGGTGGATTGAAGGCTCAACGGACACTCGAAGAGCAGCTGCAGTTTTTCTCTGTGTATGGATTGCCGGTTGTTGATGGAGTAAAGAAAGGCAATGAGGAGGAGACGTTGCAGGTGAGCATTGATCGCTGAGTGTTGGGTGAAGGACGTTGCATGCATGGCCTGTCACTCACTGTAGCTTCACTCTCATTGCTACGTTACAGGTAATTAATTAGTGAAATATAATCAAAGGATTACACTGTAATTATGGCTCTTACCGTTTGTCTGTTCATTTTTTGTTTCAATGTGTACCCAACGTATTGAGTTATAAGAGCATGTGACGCTTGTTGCTTCATACTGTTGACTTCCTTACAGCTGTCGCACACACACCTTTGGTTTGCCACTTTGTTAGCACTTCCATACATTTTTTGTCATACTCAGTGAGTGCCAACTCTTTTGGAACTCTTTCAAGGAAAGCGGATCTTAGGGGCGGATGCATGGGTCTTTAGTGAGGTTTCTGACTGCTAATCAAATGGTAGTGTAGTGTTAGTGTTAGTTAGTTTACTGAAACCAACAGAAACCTCGTTACATGCGAGTTCCTGGTAAATTCTCATGCTGAGATCAATTTATGTAGTAAACTAATGGCTGTGTGTGCGTGTGTGTGTGTGTGTGTGCGCGCACGCGTGTGCATGTACACAAAAACCAAGTCTAAACTTTTTAAAAAATTTAGACTTATAAATAAGTAGCTACATTGTCCAGCTACGCCCAGGTGCATTCAATTGTGAGGAATTATGTGATAACTTTTTGCCGCTTTGTTTGTCTTTGATGAAATAGCAGACAGATCGCTTGTTGGGAGGCATTTTGACAGTGTGCAGGTGGGTTTGCTGTAATGACCCGAGCGTTTGTGACACGACAATATATGTGCGACATCATAATAGGTGACGTGACAATGAGTAGCCATAGGATAACATCAAGAAGTACAGATGAACATCAGCAAGGCATAAGTATAGGGGCGCATTTCTTTTACCTCCACTGGCTAATCCGGATGAGGCGGTAGAGGTACTTCGGTAGAGCGGAAGTAAACTGGGTGGAAGCAAGAAAAAGAAACGCAGTGGTAGAGGTGAGCATGCGCAGTGTGTTGTTTGAGTAAATGGACGAAGTTAGTGAGATTTTGACTGCGTTTGGAGCCGTTCTTGCCGTTTCACTGGCTGAGGAATCTGATTTGCTGATATCTCTTTTGTTCAATGGCTTAGATTTTCTGGGACTCCTTCTGGGGGTCTTGGCTCACAGACGACAGCATGTGCGAATTGCAGGATTTGCAGAAGATGTCGTGCCTAGGTACCATCCTGAAGACTTTAGGCAGCACTTTCGAGTTTCAAGGAGAACTGCAAGCATTCTTGTGACTGCTCTTGGACACTGCAGAGGTATCCCTAGAGCTTCAGATCCACAAAGAAGGGGAATATTGCCTGTTGATGTCGAAAAGCAATTGCTGGTAACATTGTGGTTTCTGGCCACGCAAGAGCCCTTTCGAAGCATTGGGGACCGATTTGGAATATGTAATGCCACTGCCTACAGAATTGTGAAGAGAGTCATATCAGCCATCAACAGAAACTGGACTCCCAAGATTATCAGGTGGCCTAAAGATTCAGCATCTGCTAGATATGTGATTGATGGATTTCACGGTCGTTGTGGATTACAAGGGGTACTTGGGGCCATTGATGGATCGCATATAGCGATCAAGGCTCCAAGAAGTAATCAAGATGCATACATCAATAGAAAATGCTTTCATTCGATAGTTCTACAGGCTGTTTGTGATCATAGAATGTTCTTTAGAGACTGTTTTGCAGGCTATCCGGGGAGCACACACGATGCTCGGGTTCTCAAAAACTCTGACTTATATGATCGCATTACCGAATCTGTTGACACTCTGTTTCTTTTTGGCAGCTACCTATTGGGAGACTCGGCATATCCTTTGTCATCTTGGCTAATGACTCCTTATAAAGATAATGGACATCTGTCTGAAAAACAAAGAAACTATAACTTTCTTCATTCTTCAACGAGAATGGCTATAGAAAGAGCGTTTGCTCTGTTGAAAGGCCGCTTTCGAAGACTGAAATATGTGGATATTGACAGACTGGAAGACGTGCCAGATATCATTCTGGCAGCCTGTACTTTACATAATATTTGCATCATGTCTGAGAATGATATCGAACACTTCGTGGACAGTGATGATGATAACCAAGAAGCTGATGGCATTGATGGGCTTGATGAGGATGGTGTTGAGGAAAATAATTCTATAGGTAATGCTGATGGCTCAAGAATAAATATTGGGAAACGTAAACGTGACCTAATTGCAGAACAGTTATGGGAACACTGTAGAGTTTTAACATAATAAAACTGTGGATAAAGCTTCAGTCTTTGAAGACAGCTACACTAAACTCTATCTGTTGCTAATAATTCTGAACACAATCAATGTCTGTCTGCAATAACTTTGAGAGTGTCCACCAGACTTTTCATTACAGTCATCCTCTCTGTTTGCATTTCTTTGAGGACCTTCAGTTTTTCCTTTTCCTGCTCATATCTCTGCTGTTCGATGTGTTCAATGAGCTGAACTATGTCCCTCTTGGTACCAGCTTTTCTGGTAGAGTTAGTGGCAGAGTTTTGTCCTTTCTCCCTTGCCTGCTTTTTGGCTGCTGGTGGATTTCCTGTGTCTTCAGCATCTGCTTTATCATCGAATAATTGTTCAGTATCATCGTGGTAGCAGGCATCATAACTGCTGTTGTTGGCAGTTTCATCAGCATAGCTGTAGCTGCTGGCTACTCTCACAGGTTCTACTTCAGGCCTATCTCCAAGAATGCCTTTAAGTTCTTCAAAGAAATCACAAGTACGTGGGTCCCGCCCTATCACATCATGAGAAAAATGATAACAATAAAAAATTGTTGTTTCATATTAGCAGACCTGTTTTCTTGTTGTGATCTATTGTGCGGCGGAACAATGCCTTCAGCGTTTTCCACCGATTCTCACACTGCAAACTAGTTACGCAATATCCCTTCCTTGTCAGTTCTTCTGCAATCTTCTTCCACACACACCGTTTCTTCGTCTTCTTGTCTGTCAATTCTTCTTTGTGGACCACGTAGAGACTGAGAAGAAGCAAGGTTTCCGTTTTACCCCACTGATGGACACTAGTAGTAGCTGTAATGCTGGTAGCTACAGGTGTGGATGATCTGCTTCTATCAGCAGACGAACAAGACGAATCAGTATGTAGGGTTAGACTGGAACGTCTCCCCTCAGCCTCTTTAGGTCCCGGAGTCCTCTGAATTTGTTGTTCGCTGTTACAAAAGATAGCTACAGCTGCAGACGGTTCACAAAAGCGTGTCATGACGACATCCGTACGAACAGGGGTCTCCTCCCTAGCCAATCCACTTGGTGCCCACAGCAAAGGAGTGGAACGATCTCCTGTAAGCGTTCTGACAAGATTGCACTCTGTTGGAGATCCTACATCGAAAATCCGTCCTCTTCCCGCCATTCTGTCAAGCAGTGAGCATGCGCAGTGACCTACCTCTAACGAACCTCCACCAGCTCCACCGGCGAGAGGGTGGTTGAGTTGGTGGAGTTGGTGGAGCTCCACCGCCTTATTCGGTGGAGGTAAATGAAACGTGCAGAAACTCTACCGCCTCATCCGGATTAGCCGGTGGAGGTTAAAGAAACGCGCCCTAGGACACAGAGTACTGAAACATCACCAGTTGCTATTCCAAGTGATAAAAGATTGCATGCTAAAGGAGAAGCGAAGAAGTATAGCAGTTTGCAAGCGTATAGGAAAAAACTTTTTGTGACTTCACGAATTTCAAAAAAAACCCAGCACAAAGCAAAGTACAGGCACCAGCCACCGTGAAGAGCACCAGTTGCTTTTATGAAAGTAGAAAAGGTCATGTGCCAAAGCAGTAGCGGAAAAGAACAGCGGTTTGCAAGCAATTACGAAACAAAAATTTAAAATGCCAGCGGCCATGGACCACTTTCCTTTATTCATGTATATATACATAATCCATCTGTCTGTCTGTCTGTTTGCTTGTCTGTCTGTTTGTCTGTCTATTTGTCTGTCCATTCAAGTCTAAATTGATAATAAAACTGTATTTAATCTAAATAATTTAATGTATTCATTGTATATAATTACAATAGCAATTTGTATCTAATTGTAGTTGAAACCTTGGAAAGATCTTGTAAGCGGATCCGACAAAATCAGCAAACGAGAGAGAAACCAGCAGGAAGCAATATGGGAGTTGATCTGCACAGAGTTGTCGTACTACCAACGAGTCAAAGCTTTTTATGAAGTATTCTATGCAACACTCGTTGAACTACAGAAAGAAAAATTTCTGAAAAATGTAAGAATGTTGTGGCAATCTCTTGGTTTTTCACTTTCTGTTTGTTTGTCATTGTCTTCATTTATCTGTCGTTTCTGTTTATATTTTTTATTGTTAATTTATTGTTAATTTATTTGTTAATTTATTGTTAATTTATTGTTAATTTATTTGTTAATTTATTTGTTAATTTATTTGTTAATTTATTTGTAGGTCAATCTTGATCATCTATTTGCAAATGTCAGAGATGTCTACGAATTGTGTAGCTCATTCTGGGACAACAGCCTTTATCCTTTGTACAAACAGGTGACTGACTTTGAGCAATAGAGTTGTTTTTGAAAGTTAACTGCATGTAAGGGACAGTGAGACTAATTGATTTTGTTTATTTTCAGTGTCAACAGAACAAGTTCAGACTTCACCCATTCCAGATTATAGATGTTTTTGATATGGTGTGTGTGTGTGTGTGTGTGTGTGTGTGTGTGTGTGTGTGTGTGTGTGTGTGTGTGTGTGTGTGTGTGTGTGTGTGTGTGTGTGTGTTCGAGCATTGCATGTGATGACTTGCTACTGTTGTGCTTAGTTTGAGGATCGATTTTATCCATACGAAGAATTCTGTGTACGAGAGAGAGAATGCACTGCTTATCTTACAACACTGAAGAATGAGTCTCCAGACTTCAAATTGTATCTTGAAGTATGTATTGTTTGTTTATTGTCCTTTGTCTGTCTGTCTGTCTGTCTGTCTGTCTATATGTCTGTCTGTCTGTTTGTCTGCATGTTTGTTTGTCACATGTGTGATTGTCTATTTGTTCGTCTATCTAACTGATTCTCTTCATATATACATCACACTTTAACACGAAGTACTCCATCTAATTATATTTCTGTCTAGTGGTGTGAAAAGCGCCCTGAATGCAACAGGATGCATCTAATCGACTTCATCAAACAACCAAGAAACAGACTAGCTCAATATCCCCTCCTATTGAAAAGAATGGAGCAACAGACGGACGACGATGAGACGACAGACAGACTAACTCGACTTGTATGAAACAGATGTCACTGGAAAATGTAGATTGTGTTGCTTTATGCAAGTGCTGTTTGTCAGATTGATCGTATGGAGGGTTTTCTCAATCAAGTGAATTCGGCGTTGGCTCATCTGGAGCAGGTGGAAATGCTGCACGACATCATGAGCAAGCTGGATGGATACTCTGGCATTGAGATTCCGGCCGAATATGAGAAGGTTTGTAGCTATGTGGTTGGATGGAGAAATGGGATTTTGTATGTTGGTTGATGCGTCTGTCTGTATATGTGGTCGGTGTGTTTGTTTGTGTGTTTGGTGTGTGCATGTGTTTGTTTGTCATTGTCTGTGTGCATGTCTGTCGTTTGTGTATTTATTGTCTCTGTTTATTTGTCTGTCTGTCTGTCTGTTGCTTGTCTGTTTGTTTGTCTGTCTGTCTGTTTGTCTGCCTATACGTCTGTCTGTGTTTTTTGTGCGTCTGGTGTCTTGTTTGTTTGTCTGTCTGTCTGTTTTGTCTGTTTGTTTGTCTGTTTATGTGTCTGTTTTCTTTCTGTTAGTCTGTGTTTGTTTGTGTCTAGTGTGTCTGTTTATCATCTGTTTGTTTGTCTGTCTGTCTTAATTTGTGTGTCTAGTGTGTCTGTTGTTTGTCATCTGTCTGTCTGTTTGTCTGTCTGTGTCTCTGTTGTCTGTGTGTTTGTTTGTGCATTTAATGTGTCTATTTTTTATCATTTGTTTGTTGTATGTGTGTGTGTGTGTGTCTTGTGTGTCCATTTGTGTGTCATCTGTCTCTGTTTGTCTGTCTCTGTCTGTCTGTTTGTCTGTCTCTGTCTGTCTGTCTGTCTCTGTCTGTCTGTCTGTCTGTCTGTCTGTCTGTCTGTCAATACATATATTTTCAAACATTGAACTATTATACACCATCTAAGCAAAGCAACTAAATACTACCCAAGCCAATAGGGCTTGGTTCTACCTACAACTATTTATGTTTATGTAGCTGTCTCTTAAAACAATCTTCTGTCTGTCTGTCTGTCTGTCTGTCTGTTTGTCTGTGTATGTTTGTCTGTCTGTCTGTCTGTTTGGCTGTCTTTGTCTCTGTCTTTGTCGTCTGTTTGTTTGTTTGTGCATTTAATGTGTCTATTTTTTATCATTTGTTTGTTGTATGTGTTTGTGTGTGTCTTGTGTGTCCATTTGTGTGTGCGTCTGTCTGTCTGTCTGTCTGTCAATACATATATTTTCAAACTTTGAACTATTATACACCATCTAAGCAAAGCAACTAAATACTACCCAAGCCAATAGGGCTTGCTTCTACCTACAACTGTTTGTTTATGTGGCTGTGTCTTAAAACAATCTGTCTGTCTGTCTGTTGCCTGTGTGTTTGTGCATCCAGTGTGTCTCGTTTGTTTCTCATTTGTCTGTTTGTCATTCTGCCTGCTTGTGTCACATACTCATCGGGCATTCATCTCCAATCACACGAGAGCCTACAAGCAACTACGGTACTAACACATTGCATCTTCTCTGTTTAGTATGTCTCAGATGTGTTGACATTAAATCTTCTGTCTCGTATGCCGGACGTTCCCGACGATCGCTTGAGACAACTTTTTCATGAGGGAGACTTACGACTGAAAGACAGCTCAACGAGGGTCAGAGTCAACTGATTTTATTGTGGATTGTTACTGATTTGTGATGGAATTGGTGTTGATGACTGCAGGATGTCCGTGGGTATGTGTTCACTGACATGTTGTTGTTGACGACGAGATCAAGAAAGGGAGGCAAAGTGAAGATTGTTCGTCAGGTAAGATCTTCTTTCATCATGTGACATGTCTATTTTGTCTGGTTGTGCATGTTTATGTTTGCCAGTACATCTGTCTGTCCATCCATCTGTCTGTCTGTCTGTCTGTCTGTGTGGCATGCATGTGGTGTGTGTGTGTGTGTGTGTGTGTGTGTGTGTGTGTGTGTGTGTGTGTGTGTGTGTGTGTGTGTGTGTGTGTATTTTATACACACACTTACTCTCTTATTTCTTTAATCTAACGTATTGTTATATAGCCATTTCGAGTTGATAGAATTCGATGTGAGAGACTAAGAGATTCCGGTAGGTCATTACAAAGCACAAGAATCTACATTATGTCAGAAAAGTTCACTTTCTGTTTCCATCTAGGATCATTTCTTCTTGTCTATTTGAGTGAGTATTTCTTGCCCATTGCTTTTGTTCACCTCCAAACTCTGAATGGAGAGCAATCTAAAGTGTGGAGCAACGCAATTGAAGCTGCCAAGGTATATTAATTTATTTACTTTATTTTTATTATTTTATTAATTAATTTATTTTGATAATACTGTACTGACGAGATTAATACCCCACCCCATGGTTGGCTAGCATCAAAGGTAAACTAGGGGATGAGACTTTACTCAAAACCTGACACCTGGAGGTGTTAATTGGCGGAAGTAATTAACATAATCAATTGACAAATAATTAACCACCTGTCATGTGTCTCATCCAACTGGATAATTTGTCAAAATCCGACTAGGTCATCTTGATAATGCTCTGGAAGGGCTTGAGACTCATTCGTTTTGCGCGGTAGTCCTATGTTAAAGCGTTGCTTCCACCTGACAAGCCATCCATTGCTTGCTTTAATCCTACAATGTTTAGGTCTGCAGCAACTCGCTTTGCTTCGTCTATCAGTGTAACGTTAGAAACTGCCAGGCCAAAGTTTTGCCTCTCGCAAAAAGTCATATACTCAGTCATCAAGCTGTACACTTAATGGTTCACGTCCGTCGTTCATGTTTCTTGCTTTCTTTCCTTTTGGAGTTGCTTTAGCTCCTTGGTACTTTGCATTCCAGTTCCCCACACACTTACTGTCAATGCTAGATTGGTTGGCGGCTTTGACACCACCCAGCCATTGCCTTGATGCCATTCAACAACGCTGATTTTGTATTCAACAGTGAAGCTACCATATCTCTTGGGCATAGCTGCCTAGAACACATTGCCAAATGTGTAAGCAATTAACTAGCCTATATAGAAAGCGCCAATTAGCACCAATTAAAAAACAAAAAGGTGTGAAAATCTTAGGACCTGGACCAAAGGTGGGAATGGGACTTTACTCAAGGCCTGGGGTATTAGTCACGTCAGTACAGTAATTTATTTTATCAATTAATTTATTTTCTTAATTACTTTATTTTAGTAATTTATTTTATTAATTAAGTTAATGTATTTTAATTTCATAGCATCTGCATGGCTGTTCTTGTGTTCAGGCACCTACTTGTGGTGACTGACAATACACATCAACATATTTAGTAATGCCAACTTCATTCTCACATATTTGTTATTTTTTTATTACAGAATGCATATTTGCATGCTCAGCAGGGTGAAGAAGTCGCTCCTCCTAATGCTCTTTTTTTTCGTCCGCATCTCTCTGCATCATCCTTCAGCTCTGGTCTCTCTATGCCACGAGACCTCAGCCGACCTTCGACTCCATCACCGTTTTCATCTCCAGGAGGCTCTCCTCCTCCCAGAAGAACGACAACACTCCCAGCAATATCTCGTACTTCAAACAACAGAATGGTGCCTGCAAATCTTTTCTTTTCGATTCCGAAGAACTCGCCGTCATTACCATCTCTTCGTGTATCGAGCCCATCTCACACAGTCAATCAAGTAGATGGCACCAAGCAGCGTCGCTCGTTTCCAGAAACGACATCAAAAGCTTGCTTGAATCCACAAACACGAACTCAGAGCGTTTCCGAATCGAATCTCGATCAGTTGATAGACATGCTGCCCGCCACACCATGTGATGATGATGATGATGATGATACGACGAATCACAGCCAGAAATGTGTGATTGGAAGCAGCAAGAGTGCGGACAACTTAGACACCATTTCGAAATCGTCTAGTTTTCGCTGGCGGTCACAGACGATTAGCTACACACCTTCACCTCCAGTGACAAGAAGACGGGCGTCTGCCTCAGTGTCGTTCGACACGAGGTCTTGCTACAGTTTGGACAATCTGGTCTGCAATCAATTGGAGACACTACAGGAAGAAGAAAGAAAGCGAGAGGTCCAGAGTCTGTCGCCGATGTCACACCGAAAGTTTATGTGGCACAATCAAGAGATCACACTCAATACATCGTATGTATTTCACTTATATAAGTGTGTGTGTGTGTGTGTGTGTGTGTAATACCAATACTTTGTATGCTAATTGATTTTGTGTTTGTTAGACATGTGTGAGCCGATGCATCTCGATTATAAGCATTTTCATCAAGACATTTACAAGCTACAATAACCATTGATATTAATTGTTACAAATGAGGTAATATTTCTATAGATTTTTTAGTGTCAATTTGCAGAGTAGAGCGTAAGATAACTTTTGTGTTTGTTGATGCAAACTAAATAATTCGATTCATTACTGCTGCTGCAACAGCAACTTGTTGGATTGTTTCTGCAGAGAAATGGATTTCTATCAGACTAAATGTAGACACAGTACGTGCAGTCATGTGTAGAATGTAAAGAGGGTGTTGTCATGCACTTACATGTAAACATGTATTTCATTGTCAAAACTCATGGATCTCAGAATGTATCAAAGTCAGGGCTGCTAATGTGAATATGAGATTTTATGCTTGACCTAGTCAGTCAAAATGCCAGCTAGTATAAAATCGTGAGTTTGTTACAACCATGTAGCACAGTGAAGCAATTAAGTCTCAGTAAATCGACCGAGTGTTACCTGTAGCAACGACAAGCCACAACTACAACACGCACACGCAAACGCGTGGGCGTGGGCGTTTCATTATACCATCCATTTCTACACTAATTTGAGTCAAACCTTCTCCTTCTGTGCATATCTTGCTCACTAAAACTCAAATTTGCTCTGAGAATAAAGAATAACGAAACAATTAGAAATAGAGACGAGAAAATTGGTTTGTTTGGTTGCCTGAATGATGGAGTGTCTCCGAGACTCTAATCCAAGTCTACTGGCCAATCCATAAATCTTTCTCTCTTCTCTGAATGGAAGGATGAGAGGAATACCGCGCTTACTGACTGCGCATGTGCACAACTTGTGATCTAAGCCCCTCCCTATTGTGCGCTTGCTTTGGTGTAATGGCGGAACGTCAGTCTACTGCTAACCCTAATGGTATCATTTGTGGGTGGAGATGTAGTGTTTGTTTCAGTTTTGTTCGTTTTCGTTTACAGATTTATATTTGAGAGCGGGGAAACTGTGGAATGAGGGAAACTTTGTAGATTGTGGGACAATTTGCCGTCAATTGCTGTTAGTCTTTCAAACAGCAGAACATACACCAATAGAGAAAGCACATGGTTAGTTAAATGTGTGAAGATGTAGAGATCTATTGATATTAACTATTTTATTTAAATTTGTGTTGGAAGCACTCAATATGTTGGGAAAGTGTCTATATTTCCAACATAAAGTGAATGACGCCGTAAAGTTTACGGAACAAAGTTTGTCTATTGTACGAGATATTACACCTCAACATGAAGAGTTTCTGTCTAATGGTAAGTGTGATTTCTGTTTTATTCATTGTTATGAGTTTATCTCACTAACACAACGCTTTCAACCTCTATTGACCGTTTATAGTCCGTGGGCCAAGTCAGATACAACGCCTAGAAATTGAAGGTAGTCCCCACTGCCGCACAACAATTGTTTCTCTATTCTAATAGTTAAAGCACATAACTATAAGCCAAACCGCACTTGTTGTCATTCTGAAAGATGGTCGGATTGGCACACAAACGGCAATTTTGATATTAGTGCACGCCCCCAGCGTTACCGGGGTAACACGCTTCTGCATTGCCGGAATCTGCTGTCTTCAGAGGTTCTAGCTTCCCTTAGTTGTTTGCTTTCGTTCTGTCCTCGTACAATGAGTACTGAGAGTGATCTTCAACAGTAGGAAAGTGAAGTAGACTGGTACAACCAGTGTTTATGCCATTGTCACAAGGACGCGCACGGGGACGTGACACAATTTACTGCCAAAAGCTGGAAAGCTCTTCACGAAGCAGCAGAACAACGGCGTGACCAAATTTTTGAGGCGCTTGCTTCTCATTTCCAAAACGGACCTCGTGGTGCATACCACAGTCGCTGCTACCAGACGTACATTAACAAGACCTTTCTGGTCAGACTTCAGCCTCACGGAGCAGCCTGATTGTGGAGAAACGCCAACCAGATATGTCAATGGTAGCACAGCCACTTCATCTAGTACTACCTGCGACTACGAAGACAACAGAGCAATTGCTTGGCGCATGCGCAGTCGCACAAGTTTTCAAACCACTGATCTAACAGTCTGCATAATTTGTCAAACAACACAAAAGAAGTATAAAGACAAACACCTAAACGAATCACTTAGCTGGTGCTTGACAGAGCAAGCTAGTGCTACTCTGTTGGAAGCAGCTCGAATTCGTAGTGATGAAAGACTTCTTCTAGCTATTGAACATCTCGACCTCATAGCAATTGAGGTGAGATATCATCGTTCTTGTTACTCGACGTACACGTACAAGCAAATCTAAAGCGTTTCATAGAGGCAAGAAATGAATCCCCTGTTGCACCATACTCTGATGTTATTGTTATGGAAACCGTACTGCGTAAAACCGAAATAGCCCTCTTTCAAAAGAAAATAATCCTGCAGTTAAGTTTTTTGAGGCAACGTTGTTTAGAAATAATGGAACAAACCCAAAGTGGCGTTGTAGCTGATACTGATAAGTCGTTATATCGTAATGATAAAATAAAGTGAGCTGTATTGTCCCGGTTTGCAGACAGGGTACCGTTCTGGAGTTTGTCTGACAGACAGCAAAGTGATTTGCTTTATGATTCTTGTTTGCCAGCGGGAGCTGTAGCAGAGGCATTTAGTAACCTACGATTGGAAGGTAGCAAATTTTCTCAAGAAACGTCTCCTGAAGAGGATCATAGTAATTCCACTGACGACACTGCATTCGTACAATCATCTAATGATGATATAGAGGATATGGGCCGCAGTCTTTTTCACGCGGCAATGCACTTGCGTAGTCAAATTTTAAGTTTAACAAATCGTATGCAATGGCCTCCAAGTTCCAACGAACTAAGGAAGCCACCAAACATTCCACCCGACTTGTTTAACTTTCTAGCTTGGGTAGTAAACGGGGACGATGGCTCTAATGAAGCTATTTCTAGCAGAAACAGAGTAAGAATCACGTCTCAAAGAGCAGAACGCTATGTCACCTCTATTGCTGAAGACCTAATTCATTGTGCTACTAACGGTAGAGTGAAAACACCAAAGCACGTCTATTTGCCGATGATTGTTCAAAACCTAACCAGTAACGTGCAGATTGTGTCGTTACTCAATCGATTTGGCCACGGTTTGTCCAATAGTCAAATGCAAGAGATCAATACGGCAATAGCTGAACAACGACTGCAGGCCGACAGTAGTGAAGTATTCATTCCTTCAAACATTGTTCGTTGTGGACAAACAATCAGTTTCTGTTGGGACAATAATGACATTTTGGAAGAAACACTGTCTGGCATGAGAACCACTCACTGCACAAATGGAATAATCTTGCAACGACAACTATGTGGACCGTTACCTCAAGCTTTAATGGAAATGGTCAGTTGTCATTGTACTAAAGGCTGCTTGATGCAACGATGTTTGTGCAAATCAAATCAACTGGCTTGCACCGACATCTGTGGCTGCATCGGCTGTGAAAACAAGTCAAACGCAGAAGACGCAACGGAAGCCGGCTCTACGCTTTGTGATGACGGCTATGATGACGACAGTGAAGAAGAAATGTGACAACGTAATGTCGTTGATTCTCATATTAAAAATAATTCACCTGTTTTGATATTTCTGCTGGACGAGTTTTGAAAATTACTAGTAGTTAGTTAAGTAAAATGGTAACTGAAATTAAATGTTTACGCTTTATTTTTATTGCGCATGCGCATTGTGAGCAAAATTATGTTACCAGTCACAAAAATTTTATGTTTATTTATATTGGTGCCGTTTTCAAAGTTTTAAGCGTAGTAAAACTAGTACACGAATGGTGTTGCCATGGTAACAGCACTTGCTCACTTACCTTCAATTATGACGACTTCGGACCTGTTGCCTCTTTGACAACAATCAAATTCCTGTTTTCCCTTTTAACTTCTATTATTCTAGCCAATAAAATCATTGTTGTAAAGATGTGGGGACCAAAGTACGTCTTACACAACTTGGCCCATGGACTATTATAGGAAATTTAGATAGTAAAGTTGAGGGTTACATCTAAAATCGTGCATTTCATCAGTTCTGTCAACAGTTTGTTTGTCAATTAATGTTTTATTGAATACTAGTATACATGGCCCGTCCTTCGTACGGGCAAGATACTGTAGTGTAAAGATAGGTCTGTGGACACGTCACGTGCATCTTTGTTGCGAGGTCCCGGATGTACTGAATGAATTCGAATCTTGCTTTTCGCGCTTGTTTCGATAGAAATCGACACACTCCCCGTGTAGCGCTTAGTGAAGAAAACCTGTAGGTTGGATTCGGTTCTAATGCAATCGGAATTTGAAGAGAAACACAAGCGCTAGAAGAGTAAGTTTCGTCGGCAAGAGATATTCGATTACTCGAAGCTTTGCGAAGGACGACGATGCATTCGGTCCACACAGGACTGGTGTGGGCGTGTGTTCGAATGAACTGGAATGTGTAGCGTTCGCGTCATCGAGAAATTTTACGCGAGGGTCAACCCCTTGATAGGGGACCTGGTACATAATTTTTTAAATTTTTTACGCAAACCTTTCCCTGTGCGTGCCGAGTGTGCGTGCCGATTTCGGTTGCGAACGGGCAAAAGACATGCCCGCCAAACGTGAACACACACAGACAATTTGAACTTTATATATTAGGTGAACTCAGGATTGATATTAATTTGATATTTTATATTATTTTACAGAACAACAATTTTTGGTCATTAACTAATAATTTGGACAAAGTTTTATTAAATATTGTTGCATTTGCTTTTTTCCATATTCTTCATGTCACATCATTTGTATTCGTTATGATGGCAATTTGTTCTTCCATTAAGAGAATTACAATTTATAGCAGAATTTTTGTGTTTTGCATAAGTTACAGTAGGATGTGACTTATGTGAAGACTTTGGGACCTGCTCTATTCATAAGTCTGAATAATCCAGATAATTGCATGACGTCTACTCACTACAGCTACACAAGCAAATTGTTTAACGTGTGGGACTGGTGAGAGTGGAATGTCTGCAGTTTGTTGTTGGTTTTGATGATGTCCCACATGGTAGAACTCGCAATTGCAAGGTCTTGAGCAATGCAGACGTAGCTGCAGCCACCCGAGGCTTTCTTACAAATTTGTATCTTCTCTTCTATGGACAGAACCACTCTAGTTTGCTTCTAATTTGCAGTTGCAACATTTTCACAATCACAGATGAGGACGGGTCGTACTCTTGCAGTAGGTATTGTTTTGTGTGCAAAGCTAAGGTGAGTGGGAGGCAGCCTGTGTCTAGTAGACGGACGTGTTGGGATAACTTGTGTTTGTATGAGTGACATCCTGCTGTAATATTGTTGGATGTTGAAGAGCCGTCCATCAACAGATAAAGTCATACTTTGTCAGAAATGAATGTAGAACAATGAGAGTAGCATAGCTGGTTGTGACAAGAGTTTTTTTAGTAAGACAGCAATACAAAGAGCCACAGCAAGTGAGAGCAGCAAGGAAAATGCATTCTATCTTTAATTAGCTACGAGTGTAAAAGAAGGACACCACACTAAGTGGTGGACTGCTTCGCGAGAAGCTCACTCTAAATGGGCTGAATTGACTTCCAGTCTGTCTGTCAGTATGTGGCTATGTTTGTTTGTTTGTATGTTTTTAGTAAGCGTGTGTCACGTTTGGGGAGTTTGTTGAGCCAATCAGCAATCGTTTTGGGACGCAAAACATAAGTGATGCAACAATAGCTTATCGGCGTGAATCACTGTCGGGAATTTGTTGAGCCAATCAGTAGTCTTTTGGGACACCAACAATGGGTGACGTAACAATCCCGCTCATTATGACAGAAAAGCCGAGATGTCATATCCATAGTAAAAACGTTAAACCGTCAAACTGAGAAGTGCAGAGTAAAGTTTAGGCTAGAGTTGTAAGCGTCTGTTATTTTTTTACAGAAGAATCGCAAAACAAACGAATTGATCGTTCTTCAAGAAGCCAAGCGAAGGTCCCATGGGACCATGCATGTGTACCGTTGCACACGACCAACATGTCATCCGCAATCTTCAAGAGAGCAAAATGTTTTAGCTGTAAGTAAGTCTGATGATGAACGATCGGCGGCGTCTTGCAAGAAAGATTCGTAGGAAACGCTAACGCTGCTTCTGGATCTGGTCACTAGATGTCGCTTCACAGTATTTCTAGGAGACGTACGAGATCAATCTTTATCTATCTAGATACGACCAATTATCATCGGAACGAAAGATGCTAGCAACGTGCGGCTCAACGAAAGCATGATAATCTCGTCCACCTCAGTAGTTAATGCAAGTGATGCAAGATGGATCGCTATAAAGAATGGAGAAATAACGTGGATAACAAGTACGCTGAGTGGCTCCGTGCAATAAACTATATTTACAGGTGTAGGTAGGACTGATGATAAACGATCGACGTCGTCTTGCAAGAAAGATCTAGAGGAAACGTTGCGTGGTTTCTTCTGTATTCGCTCACTACACATACATGTTGCTTCACAGTGTTTCCCGTGCACGTACATCGATCTCTAGCTACGAAAAATCAATTTTAGTGGAACGAAAGATGATAGCAACGGCTCAACAAAAGCATGACAATCCTGTGCACCTCAAGTGATGAAAGCAAGAAAGCTACTTGCAGAATTGAGAAATAACGTGGATAAGAAGCCCACTCCACCAGACCCAGCTGTCACACTTGTGCATGTACTGAATTGGAAGTGTAGTGTGGGACATTGATGATATTTAGTTAATTATCTTTAATCACATTGAGGCATTCCTGGGTTTTCAAAGAATTATACATTCTAGCATCATGCTAATGATTAATTAATGATAATGACAATCAATAGACAAAAATTAGTAAAAATTTACATTAATATTTACAATAAATATGCACGCACGCACACACACACACACATACACACACACATGCACACACAAACATTGACACACACACACACACACACACACACACACACGCATACACAAACATTGACACACACACACACACAGACACACACACACACACACACACACACACACACACACACACACACACACACACCACATGCACACCACACGCACATACACACACACATACACAAACATTGACACACACACACACACACACACACACACACACACACACACACATTGACACACACACACACACACACACACACACACACACACACACACACACACACACACACACACACACACACACACACATACACAAACATTGACACACACACACACATTGACACACACACACACACACACACACACACACACACACATACACAAACATTGACACACACACACACACACACACACACATTGACACACACACACACACACACACACACACACACACACACACACACACACACACACACTGATACACACACACACACACACACACACACACACACACACACACACACACACACACACATACACACACACCACACACACACACACACACACACACACACACACACATACACACACGTGCACGCACGCACACGCACACACACACACACACACACACACACACATTGACACACACACACACACACACACACACACACACACACACACGTGCACACACACACACACATTGACACACACACACACACACACACATACACAAACATTGACACACACACACACACACATTGACACACACACACACACACACACACACACATACACAAACATTGACACACACACACACACACACACACACACACACACACACACACACATTGACACACACACACACACACACACACACACACACACACACACACACACACACTGATACACACACACACACACACACACACACACACACACACACACCACACACACACACACACACACACACACACACACACACACACACACACACACACACACACACACATACACACACGTGCACGCACACACACGCACACACACACACACACACACACGCATTGACACACACACACACACACACACACACACACACGTGCACACACACACACATTGACACACACACACACACACACACACACACACACACACACACACACACACACACACACACATTGACACACACACACACACACACACACACACACACACACACACACACACACACACACACACACACACACACACACTCGTAGCTCTGAAGCGATGGTGTAAACACAGCTTCATTTACTAGTTTAGTGTATAGGGAAATATTAATGCAGAACAAAGTAAAAGAAAAGTAGAAATGGTAGTAGTACAGCTAGATTTTCATTGCCATTTATGTGCACTACAGAGCTGCCAACTCCCCTGCATTGAGCAGGAGTCTCCCGCATTTGGAACCCTTCTACTGCTTACCCACATTTGGCATTAAATTTCCCAAATTCTGACTATTGGTGGGCGTGCCTGTTCTGTATAACCATACCCTTAATTAACTAAGCTAGTACATACTTGATATCCGGATATCAATGTCTATGTGCCAGCCCCTCTCTCCATCGGCTCTTTCATACTTGATTGGTCACAATCAGAGTCTCTGGGTCACAATATTGACATAGAAGGAGGAGTCGGTCAGGCAAAACTGTCAGAAAGTGGAAAAGGGAGAGGGCTGGCTACCCTAGACTACCAAGGAGTTGTATATTGCTGGAAAAGCGATCGTAGAAGGCCAGAGAATCTAAAACATCCAAACTAGCAGCGAGACTATTACTGTGTATATATATACCTCATTTATAGATTTAGTCTAGGCTTATATTTTAATAACAGACAGTGTTTTACATTTGTTGCAGTTTGCTTATTTAAGTTAAGTGTATTGTAATTAATTAATTAATTAATGGCTTGTACTCCAACCGAGCATGCAAATATTTAAATTTTGATAATTGTATATTATTTATATATTATTTAACATTTATTACGATATAAAATTTAATGATATTAATGCTATTGTAGGCGTCTCAAAAAATTTTTAAACCTTACGCATTCTTCTGCATTCTTTTCTGCAAACTCACGCACTTTGATTCAGCTAGGTTGGCAGGTCTGGCACGATGTCTAGTGTGTAGTGTGTGTTGAGAGGTGAAAGATGTTGGGAGGGTCTGACAGACTGTGAAGAGAGACTACGACTAGAAGAGATGACGTGACTGACTGTTGTGTTGTTGTGTCTCTAATTTAGTGTTACACAATATGGGAGTGTATCTATACGATGAGGGCAAATATGTAAGAGCAACAGAACATCTAAGAGAGTCACTCAACATCAAGCGTAGATTGTCTTCTGTGAACAAAGTCAACATGGCATACAGTGAGTAAGAGTGATGTTGTGAGTTTGTAAGTGAATGTAATATTGAGTGTTAGGTTTATGAGTTTGTTAATTAATGAAGTAATGTAGTGTTGCAGCTTGTGTAGAGTGTAAGAGATGAGAGGAAGACATGAACGGGTCGTCAAGGAGGACACATAGACAAAGAGAGAAGAAAAGTGAATTTAGACATTGTGAATTGAAGTCAATGTCTTTAGTTAAGTGGAGGGAAGTGATGAAAGTGGAGAAGCACGACTTTATACGAGTCTTTGTGTTTCATTTGTGAATGTTAATAGATACGGTCAGATGTGTTCGTTGCAAGCATGTTTGTTCCCCTAGTGTTTGTTGTATTAATGCAACTGTCAGATTATTGGTAATGTGGACACGAGGGCTTTGTATCACATTTGTAAATTGGTTGTACGTGTATGTTTGTGGGAAAGCAAGGATGTGAGTTTATTGGATGTCAGAGTAACGAGGTCTGACTATGTGTTGATGTTAGTGTGTGTGTGTATTTATGATGGAAAATTGCAGTAGTGATTTTATGATGTTTGCTGGTTTGTATTTATTTGTGTGATGTGAGAAAAGAATAAAGAATGCTGATTCATTTGCTGGTAAAATTGCTAATCTTAAATCAAACATTTATTTATTAAATATGAAATATTGATTTGTGATATTTTGTTTTGTAGAAATTTATTGATAAAGGATTTACATTTTATTCATTAATGTTAAGGCTTTAAAAATATTGATATCAATGAGTTTTGTTTTATTAATTAAAGTGTATTTGTTGTGTAGCTTGTGCTGATTTATCACGTTGTCTTCTCTCTCAATGTCTAACACAAGAAGCAGAAGATGTGATGAGAGAAGGTTATGGTTTATCTTTCGGCACAGATGACAACTATAGTAAAGCAGAAGGTGAGTATGGTGTGTGAATTGAAATGTTGTTTGTTGTTGCTGATTGTGTTTGAATAGCTGCTACTCTATTGGCTTATGCAATTCAACTAAATGAAGGAACAGAAGAGGAAGTGAAAAAATTGTTACAACAGGCTGATGGATGGATTCAAATGGGAGAAGGACGAGGCAAAGCAGAAGGTAAGTTACAAGATGGAAATGAGTTTGAAGAGTTTAATGTTGACAGTAACATTGAGATAATCATTGAACTTGTCAGTGTGTTAGATGTGTGACATACGTTGCTGACTTGTGTTGTGTTGTGTAGTGTTGAGTGAAATGGGAGAAGTATTGGTGATAAGGGGTGACTACAAGCGTGCCAATAGGATACTACAAGAAGCAGCAACAATACAAAGACACTTTTTACCAACCAACCATTGGGAGACTGCTATAAGTGAGAGATTGTAAATATGAGAATTGTCTCTTAATTATGTTTATTGTTCCTTTTGTTCAGCTCTTTGTCGTATGGCAGAGTGTCAATTGAAACAAGACCAACTTATGGATGCTTTACAGTTGTTCCACGAATCATCAGAAATGATGAGCAAAGCAATGGGTATGGAACACCCAATAAGAGGAAGAAGTAATTCATTGTCTAGAGTCATATTTTGTTTTGTTTTAACTGTAGAATGTTTATTTGTATTCAGGTTTATTTGGTGTTGCTAAAGTTCTTGTAAGACAACAGAAGTGGGAAGAAACAGAAAGGATCTTGAAGGAAAGTGTCAGCATTTTGGGTGTGACTCTAGGGTACCTGCACCCCACAACAAGTGCAGGTGTGTTGTCACATAAAATGATTAGAAATGATAGAAAGTGGACAAAGTAGGAGTTCTATCTTATTGTGTGTATAGCAATTCGAGATCTGAACTATTGCTTACGAATGCTAAAGAAAGATCAAGAAGCAGTCGACATTTTGCAACAACATCAACGAGCTGTTTCTTATCATCAAGGTATACACTCATTTACTTATGAGCTCACAATTATTCTTGCAGGAAATTTTTGTATAAACTGTGCTGTAGTGACTTTCCTTATACTCAATGAGCAGACGATTCAAATGCAATTTGCATTAGCTATGCGTGGTATTCCTGGAACAACCTTTTCTGTGATACATTGCACTGCCTTGTCACCGAGTCAGAGCAAGTTGGTTGTGACTGAGACTTCAAATTCAGCATCTAAGTACATGCACCAGCTGCTGATTTCTCTCCTTTATTTGATGACGATTTCGTATTTTGAGGCAATTCCATACCAACAAAATAATACTAAATGGCATTGTCAGATGTCATCTTCAAGTGTGTATGCTACTGTCACGTGACAGTTAAACCTAAATGACTTGCTAAACTTACTACAAACAGGTTTAGAAAATGTGGTTTAGGTCTAGAATATAACTGGTTTAGTGGAGGTGGAAACAGGTCAATCCCTAACCCAGTTTAGCCTAAACCAGTTGTTAAACTGGTTCAATTAAGCACTAGGGGAAACATGGTCTAAATATTTTTATCTTCATGTGATGGGATTGTTTATTGACGGTTTGTTTTATGTACATACATGCTAGGTTTTCTCTCTTACTCACTCATCTGTTTATGTGTATTATTGCTTGTTTGAGTATTAATCTTTACTATTTATTTTTGTAGTCGAGCATCAGGCAAGTGCATTTCAAGTTGATGATTTACAAAGAGAGTTGGAGCAGCTCAGAGAAAGCAATCGAGCCATTCAAGCAGAGAAATCTGCTTTACAGCAGCAATTGGCTGATCAGGAGGCTGTAACTCGTACCATCACTGAGGAGAATGAACGTCAAGTGGGAGAAGTAAGGAGATTGCTGCAGATTCTCCAGCAGTGTGATGAAGACATCAAACAATTGCAAACAGCAGTTCATGATCAGGAACATCTTGCAGCACAGAAACAGAGAGAAGCAAATCATCTACAGCAGGAAATCACGAGAATGACAAGCGAACTAGATGACAAAGAGGGACAACTGCAACAACAAGGAGAAGTATTGGATGATATGAGAAGCACAATAGAAGAACAGAGAAGAGAAATTGATGTTTTGAGGCACGAGGTACAAGAGAAGCACACGACTAATGAACGTCTGGCAAGAGACGTGCAACGAAGTGAAAGAGCAATGCAGCAGCTGGAGCGACTTCAACATCAATATGACAGCGTTATACAGATCCATGATGACAGTGTACACATGACTGGATTAAAGTTGGGAAAAGGAGCTTATGGAGGTAACAGAAATGAATGAATTGCTTGTTTAACTATACAGTAGAGCACAACTTATCCAGACATATTGGGACCAGAGGGTTCCAGACAATTGGTATGAAATTCTTTCAGTGTTCGGAAGTGTATGGCAGACGTAGTGGTCATCTTGGCAACCTCACAAATTTTTTAGTCGTCAAGGAGTTTAGGATGTTTACACACATTTCATAAATATCAAATATTGATAGTGATTGTTCTGGTAAGTAAACAGAATCCCAGGACTTCAGAGGTGTCACTCTCAGTCTGACCTGAATAATTTCACTATTCTACTCTACAGCATAAAACAAAAATTTAGTGGGTCCACCATAACTTAGTGGTCAGGATGGCAACCTCGCTGGTATAATTGCTCCTCACATGAACTCAGTTATAGTAAGTCCACAAACAACTTGATGACCACTTTTTCATACACTGACTATATTACTACAAGTGGCTATCATTACATGTGTAGCATATAGTTTGTCTGTATTGTGGCTCTGATTTTGAGATTTTGATTTTCCACCACTGGTTTTCTGGTCACACGATGACCAGGTGGCAGAGATGAGCTGTCCAGATAATAGATGCTCTACTGTATGCGTATGTGTGTATTGATGGTGTATTGTAGAGGTTGGTGTTGGCATGTGGAGTGGTGTAGCAGTTGCTGTCAAGACATTTTATGAAGAACCGGTTAGAGTAACTGATTTCAATATTTCATTGATTCGACGTGAAGTGTCGGTGTCCAGTCGTGTCCATCACTCCAATGTCGTATCCATCTGTGGAGCTATCGTTAAGAATAGAGTTCCTCTTCGTATCGTCATGGAGCTTTTGGAAGGATCACTGAAAGATGTGATCAATGCTGCCATTGAAAGCAGATATCTGTCCATGAGGGAACAAGTAGATATAGCTGTGGGATGTCTGTGTGGTGTGATGTATCTTCACCAGCTGCAGCCTGCTCTTCTTCATGGAGACATTCGCTCTACCAACATTCTCATCAGCAAGACCATGCAAGCCAAAATCGGTGATCTGGGCTCTTGTCGCTTCTCAAACGAGTCACTTTCTGCTGGTCCTCTCAGTCCAGAATACATTGCACCTGAACAAGTTGTGCAAGATGGTGCAGCGACCCCACGCAACACAACACAAGCCGACATGTACAGCTTGGGAGTCACGTTTGTTGAGTTATTCACAGGAGTTGCTACAGAGAGGAAAGTGCGTGAGAGGCAGTTTCAAGCTGTTCTTTATGTTCCACTGCAGGACATTTGCTATGCTATGGCAGAAGAGAATCCACGCGATCGCATTTCTGCAGCAGCAGCTCTCATGCAAGTGAATGCAGTGAAGCAGAATGATGAGTACACTTCATGTCCTCCCAAAAGGATGGTGAAAGGCAAGAAACGCAAAGAAGACAAAGTGACACTCGTAGAGATGCCGTGGATGTGACTTAGGAGCAGATAATTGTGATGTATTTGTTTGTCTGTTTGTCTCAATTCATCTAACTTTGCTGCTTGTTATAAATGCAATAGATGATGTTGCATGTGTGTAGTCTGCTGTGCAATATGAGTTGACATTGAACTTTTTGATAGTCTAGCAGTCAGTCTCACAGTTTTTACAGTTTGTGTTGATGTGAACTACAGTAAAACGTTTGACTGTAAGTACAGCTTTTTATAGACATTTAAATGTTGTTTGTCAGTTGTGTATGTCAATGCTGCAGCTAAGTGTCAGTCTATTGTGATTTAAATGATACAACTTGCTTATTCAACTTGAACGTTTGTCTGTACATTCTAATAGATAATAGGCAATACACACAACCTGTGACGAGAAAACTGTTGGGAAGTTGTGGTTGTGCTGATGGTAGCATCAGCTTGTAGTCTGTCCATGTTTCTTTCCATGTGTCTGTCTAATAATCAAGATGTTTCCCACTTCTTATTCACCAACGTCTTGCAACCTACAAACCCAGCATGTCAATCAGCAATGATTATTAATATCAAACTGAAAATCAATGAGAACAAGGAGAACAACTTACTTGTACTGCACCTAAAACATCAGAACAACCAATACAACTGTTGGGAGTAAACGATATCAAACAGACATCCATTTGAGCTAAAATGACAGCAACATACAATCTCATGCTGTCAAGATCAGAACAGCATCACTACATCTGAAACACAAATGTTGATATCAATGGCTACACTTTACCAATCAGGCAGTGTAAGTGGACAATGAGAACCACCGTGGCCGGTTTAGTTGGTGTGGATGAATTGACCGAGTTTGGAAAGCAGCTCATACGTGTGAGCACCAAAGTAATCTCTCTGCCTGGATGAGATTGGCTGGCAAGCTGCCTGATCTGTAGCCATCGTAAAAGGCGAGAGCAGTGCTGAAACATGGAGTGGGGATACCAAGAGTGACAGCCATTGCACAGTTTTCTTACGTCATGATGGCTGCAAGTAAGATTTTTGTCGGTAAAAACAGACAGACAGACAGACAGACAGACGAATAAGCAAGCAAACACACAAACACCTAGACCACTGATAGAGCCTAACGACAGAGTCTAACCACACCCACACAGATCACAATCAATGGGCAACGAGATCCTTCACGACTTCTCACTGTCTACCTGTCTGATGTGCTCCACCATTTCCT